>NW_017805824.1:2841515-2922231 GCF_001891065.2 Hippocampus comes
TACTGCGCAGAACCCTCAAGCTTCCTGGCCTCTGGTAGAGGACCCGAGCTGAATGGGGGACGGACACCACCCGAGGGGTGAGACGAGGATTTTTATTTATATATATATATATTTTTTTTTTCTTTTCTTCATAAAACCCAAAAAGAATGATTTGTCATTTTAATTCTTCACCTTTTGGCTTGATAACAGCTTTGCACATGTTGGTATTTTCTCAGTCGGCTTTATAATGCGGATGATGCTTTATGGCTTTGAATGGTTAAGAGCTTTCCATTGTCAAAAGTAAATAGCTTCCATTTCTTGATCTTTTCATAAGTTTGAGACTATTTGAATTTGAAGGTATTACCAAATGTAGGACTGGTATTGTAGATTATGTATGAACACGGTTTATGCATACATATTACACGCTGAAATATATGAGCATTTTGCACAAATTGCCCTTTTAGAGTCTTTTTAAGATTGACTACTTGTACAATTGGATGAGCTGTATTAGAGTTTACTTTTACAAAGATTATACATTGCAACACAGGTATTGTTTTAACAGTGGTTTTATTTGTGGTTGCAGTTGTTGGTGGTGGTTGTTGATGTTTTTTTTATTTTGGTTTTTTTTTGTTGTTGGGTTTTTTTGTTTTTTTTTTGGTGTTAACAACCGTTTTACTTTATGAAAATCTCACGGCACACCATAAAACGAAAAATATCACAAATTGACCAAATCAGTGTGAAATGTGGGCCTGTTTTGTTCAACAGAACACAATTTAAATAGAAAATGCTTGATTCTCTTTTGTTTCATTTTTACAGTTTTACCCTGAGTGACAAAGCAAGCTTGTTTTGCTTTTATTTGGTGAACTGTGCACATCGCTGACATTGGGTTGAAACCTTGCTTGTGCCTCCAAAATGTTTGTTCAATCATTAACATTGCACACCCTCAAAGAGAGTAAATCATTTTCAACACATTAGATTGGTCAATAATTTGTCAAATTAACAACCGACATTTCTGACCAATTGCACAGATTTTTGAAAAAATATTACATTTACCAAATTGCGGTCCAGCACGAGCAGTATCTTATGGGGTCTCACTATATTGTGCATTTTCAGCTATTGTAGGTTATCTGCAATACATTCTCGAAATAAACGGGGGTATGTCATAGATGTGTGTATTAGAGCGGGCTGTAGAGAGTGCCATGAGGTTACAGAGTGTATAGGTGTGATGCCTACCCTTCAGTGGTTTTACACAACCCTCGGTATGGGGTTAATTATACACATGTGGTCAACAATGTGTTCAAATGTAAACAGCATACAATTTAGTGGAGGCCTTGAACAATTCATGCCTGAAATATAATCTATTCTAGCCGCAGTCAAGCAGTCAGGCCTGACATGTCACTCTCCACATCCTTTAAGCCGCCCCCTTCAATGACCTTTCACCCCTCACTCACATATTTAAAAGATCTATTTTGTATTCTGTTTGGCAGCATAAGGATGTCAGAGCCATATACTATAAATACGACATATATGTATAATACTGTATATGGCACTGTGTGTATGTATAGTTGGAAGAAAATAATGTCCTTTAGAATTTCTCTTCCGGAGAAGTCATGACAATAGATTAACACAGCATTCTTAAACTAATGCCAAAGAATTCTGTATTCATGTTTTTACTGAGCACAACATGTAAATGTCACATTGCAGAGTGGGAAAAACGTGAACCTTTTGGATTTAATAACTGGTTGATCCTTTTTGGTTGCAATAACATCAACCAATAATTGTAATTGCAAATCAAACCTACACAATGGTCAAAAGAAACTTTGTCCAATTCCTCTTTCATTTCAGCAACATTCTTGGAATGTCTGGTGTGAATCCCTCTCAAGGTCATGCATAACAATCGCACTGTACTCTGGGCCACCCCGGAAGGTGTATTTTCTTCCATCGAAGACATTTAGTTGTAGATTTATTCTTTTCTTTAGAGTTGTTTGCCTGTTGCATAAACCATTTCCCATTAAGCTTCAACTGGCTCACCGACTGTGTTAAGTTCTGCTCCTAAACTTCAGATATTTTTCTTTCTTTTCCTGGTGGTCATTGTGATGCGTCCAGGCCCTGAGCATGCAAAGAAATCCCACGCAATAACGCCCCCTGTATCAGACTTATGAGAGTTGGTGTTTTTTCTCAACACAATGTTCTGTGCTGCTTTCAAACAACTTAACTTGAGTTTCATCTGTCCCCACAACAAGCAGTGGCAATATTTTTGGACAGTATGCACAGGAGTGGCTGCCTCATTGCTGTCCTTATATGACATCCGTTCTCAAGTTTTTCAAATCGTGTGTGTGTACAGTGTACACACACACACACACACACACACACACACACACACATTCCAAGGCGCTTATTCAACGGAGGTCTTTGTGCTTGCATATTAAGTGATTTTTACAGGCTTTTGTTATGGTTGGTTTTATATTCGATATTGAATTAAATACACCTAAACCTGAATGTGCAATCATCAAATTGATGCTTGCTGATGAAAGTGTTCTTATGCCGACCTTGTAATGCCCATGGGTACAAGAGATGAGATCAATTTTAATCACACTTATTTCACAAACATAAAGTCATCATTGTATTTGATGTTGTGTGTATTAACGGGGTCTGTCGCCACAAAATGTAGTTGTAGGCTTACAAAAATTAATGCACTGTACATAATTGAAAACACATTTTGGATGATTCCACAACAACTATTTATTGTATAAAATAGATAAATAACCAAATAAATACATTTCCCAAAACAGTACATCCATGGGTAAATACACACATAAAGTCATACATGCAAACATAATAATATTAATTCAGAGCAACCCCCTAATGGCTTTGCATCGTGTCTAATTGCAGATTGTGCACCGGTCGTATTGCTTTAAAACAATTCAGTCCAATGCAATGTACTTTTGTCTTTTGTTTTGCGTACAGTTTCCAGAGTCATTTTGTAATCTCAGATCTTTATTCGTCAAATTATACCAAGTAGATCTACATGCAGTATTACACGTTTGTTGTCAGCAGTTCGATGACCCTGCTTTTGGGTAGCGATAGGTTGGACATTCTAGAATATAATTGAAAAACTTCATCGAAACAAAATGATCCTCATCATCTGGGAGTCCTTGTCACGATGCCAAAACACTGCAGTCTTTGTTTTATCTTTTGATTATTTGATGGTGCGGCCGGCCAACATTGTTTTCAATACTCAATTTGGAATTAGCAAAGACTTGAGTTCTCTTCCTGGAATGGCTTCTAAAGGAACACGAGGAAAGACTTTTGTAAACATATCTTTAATGAATAACTTACAGGCACTTGAACCAGTGGTGGGTAGAGACGAGAGACTTGTTTACCTTGGTGAAAACCTGCACTACATTGTATCCTACTTTGCTCCTCCATTACAGTGTATGTCACGGATTGCGCCCACTGTTTAGCCTGGCTCAGAGGTACTCCTATCTGTACGAACTTTGTCTCCCACATTAGTGTAAACCCCACTTTAACTGGCTTCCCAGTGGACCCACATGTTTTATCACTGCTTTCATAAGTGCCCTGCTGGAGAGGGAAAAGACACAAACAACGAAATATCCCGACGTTGATTGAACTTTGTTGTTCCCCACCAATTTGTTTGGTAGGTGGTAGTGGGCAAATGGGCTTCCCCCGCCCCAAATGAAATGCTTTACACACGTAAAACATTCACAAGATGGGTGAGTAAAACATGTACATTGAACCAGGGCTCATCATTTTGCCATTAAAAATGTAAACATTTTAAGAGGCCTTTTCGAATCCCTGTGTGAATGCATTTTCTTCTACACTGATGCTTTCAATGTTGACCATTTAACGCCAAAGTCATATTTGACCCCTGGGGAATTTTCCTCTCACAAAGAGGATACGCTAGTTCAAAAACATTGAACGAGGGACAAATGCAGAGCAGCTACGGCCTGTTAGGTCATCTCATTCTGGCTCAATGCTTTTAATGTCAATGGTCCTCACACAGATATCACCTTGCCTCTAAAAGTGGGACAGAAGCAGGACAAACAGCCACTAAGAGCAATTCGACTGCTTGAAAGTAGTGTCTGACAGGTCCACTCTCAGTGACAGATGTCATTTGAACCTGTAAAATGTTGTACTGGCACTTTAAGGTGAGATCATTTTACCCTTCAGCTCTTGCAGCCCGCTGCACAATAGCGAGGGTACACTCCTTTGCTTTAGGCTGCCGATACGTTCAACATCCATTACTGATATGGAAGAAAAGAGAAACATTGAGGAATCACCTTGGATTGAAATCTCCTCACCTGTGTACCGATTGAAAAGTGTTATTTTTGCCACCTTTTAAAGTATATAAGCAACATCAATCCAACCTCGTTCCCCCGCCTCAGTTTCTCGTTGTCGAACTCCAGGAATGAAGCGATGATGACAAAAACGCTCACATTTTCAATGTTGCCACAGGTCCGATGACAATTATGACAGCACAGGTTTAATCATAGAATCGGTGAGTTCATTTTCTCAGTGTCAATATGAAACCTTGTCAAAAAATGAATTCTGTCTCTCTCTCGGGAGATAAGCAGGCTCCAGTGCACCAGGCTCATTCACAGGAAGAAAAAAAAACTTGCAGGTCACAAGGCAGCGACTTGCATGTTTCTTTATTTTTTATTTTTTCACCCTCTTCGCTCCGTCCTCCCCCTCTCTTTTTTTCTGAAAACCACCCAAGAAGAGATTAATCATGAAGGGAAAACTCAACTTCACCCTCTAGCTGCAGGTCACAGTTCTTATTTCGTGTGGAATTGGCTTTCGGAAAGCAGAAGGCCTGCCCAGGGGGGGTAGGGACCTGATATGAGAGGAATTTGAGAATGAAGCAGAGGGGATTGATTAGCCCACTTCATATCCCACACTTGGTAAGCACAGTCCAACTGCAATCTAACACACCGCTGAGCTGAATAGACAAGAGAAATTGGAGTCCTTCCTAATATTTAACCTTCGAGTCGGCTCGAACAGCTGTTGATGGCTCGCTCTCCCAGGTAGTTACAAGAGGACTTTTTGCATGTTACATCGTGAGCGCCAGCAGAAAAGCGGGAATGTGCTGACTTTTCTGTAGGTTATTCAATTACAATGGTACAAAGAGCAGCCAGGCCACTGAAGCACATCATCTGCATGTATCCGCACTGAGGGATTTAATTTTACATCTCTACTTGTCCGAATAGCCTCTGCCAGTGTGTGGGCACGCGCAAACACACGGCACGCACACACTCGCACTCACGCACAGGCGCAAAGTGCAATTAAGTTGAGTGTGCAGCTAATGGATGGATCATATGCAGCCATAATGACTTACTTTGATGTGGCTTGTCAAAGTGGGGCTATTCGAGAGCAAAAGAGGCTTGAAAATAAATCCTGGAATACTTCCAGTCTTTTCATCTCTACGCTAACATACCTCAGACACGGAGCACTGTCATTACTTCATTTGCTCATTTCTCACATCTCAAGAGAGTGACTGCCAATCAGACCTCAGCCTAATCAGTCTTTGGTCTGGATTCACATTCACCGTATGAAAATATTCATAGTTGACCCATAAATGCTCTGTCTTGGGTTTCCTTATTTGGACACCAGTACCTCATTTATATTTTGTCACTCTTTATACGATCAAAACTACAAAGTACTTTGAATGTCTCGGAAACACACATCTAGACCAATACAAGAGCTGTAACACCAAGTCAGATTCGACAACAAGTATTTAGTCAGTTTTCTTTTACCTTTGGAGAGGTATTTACGAAACAAAATGCTCTTATTATTGGGGTGATGGATATTTGGATTGTAATAAAACTGTTTACTTCTGAGAGGTGTGGCTCATATTTTGGTTTCCGTAAGCTAATACACGTCAACGTGACCGGCACCACACGTGTTCTTCATGCTTTTATAGTGTGTGGTAGAGTTAAAACAGACTTGTCGACGAGTCATCTTAACTACTCTACATAGACGTTTCGTACTTGTGGCCGAGTAATCGATCGCTTATCGTGTTTTTGGCATCTCATCTCCCAATTGGCCAACTAATAGAAAACTTTCAACTTGCCTGCCACTGGCGAAAGATAATCCACTCGACTTTAATGCTTTATGGCAACACAGTCATTATCTATCTGTGCAGTTCTGCGAGTGCGACTGCAGGTAGGAGCAGCAGCGCAGGCTCTTTGAAGGGAAACAGCTGTGCTGCTAATTACAACACTTACATTCGGTATAATCGTAAGTTTTCTTTTGAATCATCAGATTTTGTTTGTTTTTATGCCAGCCCAGCCAAACGTATTCACGCACATGCACCAATGACTAATAGACTCCGTTGCATTAGTGTCAACTATCAAAAAAATGTTAGTCATGCAATCCCAACTGTTTTGTACTCGAAACAACACAACACACAGCATACCACACAGTACAACCTGCCACCGACAATCAATTGAGTCTTGCTACTCAGACCAGATGTCTAGCGTTGTAGCCGAACTGACCTACGAGAGGCAGCATGGTGCCACGGATCATCCGAACTGCCAGAAAATACAAAGAGGAAGAGAAAAGAAGTAGAAACCAGACAAGTCGTTATCTGTGACAGTACTTGACATGTCTATTGTGGCAAATGACTTGGGAGACACATTATACACTGAAGTCAATCAGTTGCCCTTCCATTTGTGAAGTCTGGCAAGAGTGCGAGCTTCAGTTACTTTCCTAATTAGCTATCAATCCATCCATCCATTTTCTGATCTGCTTCTCCTCACAAGGGTCGCGGGGCGTGCTGGAGCCTACCCCAGCTGTCTTCGGGCAGTAGGCGGGGTACATCCTGGACTGGATACCAGCCAATTACAGGGCACAGATAGACGAACAACCAACACCGCTCACACTCACACCAAGGGACAATTTAAAGTGGTCCAATAACCTGCCACGCTTGCTTTGGAATGTGGAAGGAAACCGGAGTACCTGGAGAAAACCCACCCAGGCATAGAAAGAGAACATACAAACTCTACACAAGTAGGCCGCAGCTGGAATCGAACCCTGCATGTCTGCACTGTGAGGTCGACGCGCTAACCAGTCAACCACCGGGCCGCCAAATTAGCTATCCATCTGTTTGATATCACAAACATGGTGTCTTAAGTATTGAACATGTTTCAATTTATGATAGTTGGCCTAAATCAATTTCATAACACTCCCCACACCACAGGATGCATCGAAAAGGATGCATCTAATTGAGCCTTTACTGACTTTGGTCAGAAGGGGAAAATAATGCTAACGTATGTGTGTACCAGACCTACAGTACTGTAGCACCAGACAAAATATTAACTTGTGTATGTGAAACATCCTTTTTAATTACGACTGTGGACTGCTGTGAAATGCTAAAACTTATCTGCAGCCACAATAATAAACACAGTAGTGAGTGAGCATTCTAGTCAACAACTACAGTACTAGCAGTTTATGTTGTCCACA
Organism: Hippocampus comes; assembly: GCF_001891065.2. NCBI lineage: Eukaryota > Metazoa > Chordata > Actinopteri > Syngnathiformes > Syngnathidae > Hippocampus > Hippocampus comes. Next base: position 2,848,977 of record NW_017805824.1, read on the forward strand.
ATAGGACTCTCCGGTCCCAAAGCCTAAAGTCTTTACTGACGAGCTACTGCTGCCTCAAAAATGACAATTTCACAGCTCTTGTATCAGCTTCCATAATAATGTGTCAGTGTACCTAATCAAGTATTCAATGTGTCTCCATATTGTTCCATGCAACACGTTTCCCAAGTGGAGTCAACACATATTTCCATCTCTGCAGTTAAATTCTTGTGTTTTATTCATGCTTTCTTTTTATTTAATAATGTTTTCTTTTTTTACAAGGCTACTACTCAGGTTGAACAAAACAACCCCCCAAAACTTCACATCGTAGAAGTGAGAGGCTAAAATGTAATGTAAACTGATTTTTGTGTTGCCCGTGAGAATTTAGGTCAATTTCCAAAGCATATTTCAGGCATGAGAAAGCAATCCAATAAAGTCGTCTGGTACAAATCTATAGATAAATGATGCTTCACATTTAATTACAGTGAGGATTTTATCTTTGCTTGCCAATGATTTTCTCAATTAGTCCACAAAGTTTTTCCACAGCTCATCAAGGGCTTGGGCCCTTACAGCATCATCTCGTTATAATGTACAAAAAAAAAAGAAAGGCGTTTCATGTGTTGAAATGGAGCATTCTGCCGAAGAAATGTTTCTGTTACGCGAGAATCATTCTGAACTGGGTTCATAGCAGCAAACAAAACAAAGCCAATAAATAGAGTCTTTTTTGTCAGAGTACGACACAATGAACAGCAAGTAAATACAAACCACACGGTCCGATCCTCTGGGAATTCCACGCAGGGACAGTAACTGCACACACCAAATTAATTCCGGAAAAACAGCTAATTCTGACATTTCCCCTAAGAAAATCTTTCATCTTATAAATAGTGGCTGCAAACCGGAGTATTATTGTTTAAAGTCGCAAACCACAGTAGATGATCGGCAGTGTTTGGCGCGGCCCCCGGAGCGCTGCGTGACAAACAACACTTGTTTAACAGGTCCCAACGCAGACCTGCAGTTGAGCCGCGGTCTCACCTCGAAAGCTGATCCATTTGCATTGTGCTCCTCCAGACACCAACAGACACACAATCTAAAGGGGAAACGGAGCGTCCCAGAGAACCCTCTGGAAACTCACGCATAAATTAGTCGTCATTCCCAATTGGCTGCTCCACTCTTCCCCTTGTTTGTCCCAGGGCTTCATCAAAGCACAGTTCATGCAAAGGAGAGAGGAAAATGAGAAACTACAAAAGTGGACCAGTGTTAACTTTCCTGCGAGTATGTCGCAGTTCTCAACAAGTACAGTGGGGATGAAAAGTCTACACACCCCTGTTGAAATGCCAGGGTTCCATGACAGAAAAAAAAGACCAAGACGAATCATTTCAAGGTGTTTTCCCCCATTAATGTGACCTGTAACCTGCACAACTCAGTTGCGTCCTGTTTAATCCTTTTGAGAAGGGAAGTAAAAATAAACGGAAATCATGTGCTTGCGCAAGTGAAAAGCCCGCTATGCTGCTGCAACTACTTGCGCAAGATCATGATACATTCGAATCTGTTGTTTTGGCACCGTTGTCTTGAAAAGGAACACTCTGTTAGCACCAAGAACAGAACAGGCTCCAACGTGTCCATCCTCTGGATTATAAACTGTTGACTCTCAAACATCCCGACCGACCCCAACAATACAGACAGCACACTCTTAGCTGGCCTATTATTTGCTATAGCCGCAAATGTGATCACTAATTCACCCAGTGAATTTCATACACCCCGTGACACTTTTTTTTTCCCTTTGTCTAATTAATAATCATTGTGAAGCGCTTTAAATCCAAATTCATCCGCCAGCATAATCTAATTTTTCATTTGCTTTTGTACATGATATAAGACATCAAGTCAGAAATTTATTTAATTACTTTTCCTATTCATTTTCTTCTATCTATAATTGATCTCTTCGGCTGAAATTCTGTTGCTCCTCTTACTCATCTCCATCTGCGGAGGGGTTGTGTGACATCACTGTAAGTGGGGCCTTTGTACCAGCACGTGCACACGCGCGCGCACGAACAAGACATTAAATCAACATAACGCACAGAAAAGCCATGACCCAACTCTACTCCTCCTCAACCCAAACAATCACATGTTGATGATTCCTTCCAGTAATAAATCCGGTTTTAACATGTGATGCTTTAATAATCATCCACTACTTAGTGACTGGTGATGATTTTGGCAAGCTTCACGACAACTTGCACAACTTTTATTCCAAAAAAAGTACCATCAGGCCGTTTCACACCTCACTTAGCACAATGTGTCATCAACCAAGCCATTCATTGTGTACGGGCGGCCACGGCACAACAGCGCTGTGCCGCAGAGTCATGGCGGCACATGAGATGGACACTTGGCTACGCACGACCGAATCGATAAATGTTCAATGATGTTCGCTTTGACAACGTCTTGATATATCCAATTGGCGAGATGGTGGTGGAGTGATTTGAAAGTCCAACTAGTACGAGAAAGTAGATTTTTAAAAACAGCATGGAGGAGAGAATGGAACAATCAGTGTTGAATGTGTTGTCTCAGTGTCCCAAGCTTTGTGACATAAGACAAATGACAAACTGTGACATGGTGAAAAGGAAACGAGTGTCTGCACAGCACAAAGTACACCTCAAATGGGGTCATCATGGAGCTGGAGCTCACCGATGAGCCTAAACACCCCCAGATCCTTCTCTGCTATTCGAATAAGATCAACCCGTACTTTCTTTGCCTGTGAATATTCTCGTTCATCCAGGTTATCATGACATTCTCAGGGAATGGAGTCAATCGCCACTGTTGTCTTAGAAAATGTTTCACCTCTCAGCCAAACAGGCTTCATAAGTCCTTGCAACAATGCTTGATTTGGACTGCACCAGCCTGAGGTGGTGTGGAAAACGCAAGTAATTACGCTCCGAGTTGGAGGCATTCCCCAACCCATAGCCTCCTTTTAGCTGCAGCCCATCTCATCATTCCTTTGACAAATGTATATTTCCGAGCTGCGTTCAAAGGCACCGGGCTACTTCAATGTCAATGTCTTCTCAAGAGTATCTTCTTCTTCTTCTTCTCCTTTCGGCACGTCCCTTTTCAGGGGTCGCCACAGCGAGTCATTAATTCCCATCCGTCCCCGCAAACCGCCCTATCAACTCGCATGTCCGTCTTGGCAAAAGTTTTACGCCGGATGCCCTTCCTGACGCAACCCTCCCCATCTCTCCGGGCTTGGGACCGGCACCGGGGAACAGTGTACCCCCAGGGGAGGGCACTGCACCCCAGCGGCTGGGTTGTCTTCTCAAGAGTATATTTTTTTTAAAGTGTGCCGACTTTTTTAAAATGTGCTGACCATGAAGGCATATTATTTCTTTTAAAAATTGGAACTCCCAAATGATTATCAGGGATTATTTTCACTCACCCATGCAACAAATAAAAATGTTGCCAACAAGAGAACCATTTTTGGCTCTATCAATAGTCAATTCTTTTTTCACTAGAGGAGTTGGAAAATCTTTCCATGTAACGACAATGTTACAAAGTTGGCAATATTGAAGAAAAAAACTGTGGCTTTTTCTCCCTGGTACCACCCACACACAAACACAGTGGTAATCTTGCCTTGAATTGTGCCCTGTGCGAGAACCCCCTTTAGCTTTGCCTGTTTTTATAACAACGTTGGTCAGCATATTTTATTTGTCGTGTCTGACATTAACTCAACCAAAGAAAGTTATGACATTATTTTGTCGTAGGTGTGTTAGTTTTGCTCGATGATTAAGTTTGAATGCGGATACATCACGGGAAGATGCAATACCTCAAACAAGGTCTTCATGGCTTGTTTACTGTATCACCATGTTTTGACCACAGTAAAATTGAAGAGCACATACAGGGACCGAATCCAAGATCATTTTCTCAATAGTTTAAGATAAAATTAATATAAAATATTTTGACAGGAAAGAGAATACCGTATTTTCCGGAGTATAAGTCGCAGTTTTTTTCATAGTTTGGCCGGGGGTGCGACTTATACTCTCGAGTGACTTATGTGTGTAATGATTAACACATTGTACACATCACATGTTATTTTCACATTAAACCGCAAGAGGGTGCTCTCGGCCTGTGTTGATACTTTCCACGTCGGCGGTAACTGAGAAAAACAACTGACGATGACTCTGACGTAAGCGACGTAGAAGAGGAAGCGCTGCATCTTGTACCTCCGGAGTTGGCGGACTTGTTTAAAAGTGACACAGAGCATGAAGATTTCATTGGATTTCATGATTTGGAGTGACGCTGATGGTTTGGTAAATTTGTTAGCATGTTCTTTGTGTTATAGTTGTCTAAATCAGGGGTCCCCAACCTTTTTTGCCCCACGGACCGGTTTAAGTCAGACAATATTTTCAGGGACCGGCATTTAAGGTGTGGCGGATTAATACAACAAAATAATATGGTATGAGCTGCATGAAAACTGTGGTGTTTTCGAAATATAATAATAAACACAAGGAGCACAAGCTGGTCGCAACACTCTTATCGCTCTGGTAATGTTTAATGCCTTCAAAATACGATACAACGCAAATTCAAAGTGCATGAAAATGACGACTCACCACAGCCCCGAGCTTGATTTTCTGCAATCAGACAGTACCATCTCGGGGTAATAGGAGACAATGACACCTCAAGTGTGTGGTTTATATTCCAGTCTACTTCGTAATTTTGTTTTAGTCGCTGGTGTGTTTGTTTTTAAGCGGAAATCGGTCACGTGACGGGGGAAAGCGTGGCTTGACGTGTGTCAAGCGTGACACAGACGGATGTAACGGAGAATCTGGTAATTTTTCAAAATAAAACTTCTTTCGTATTCCGAAATAAAACGGAATTAAGGCAAGTTCTTTCTGTGCGGCCCGTACCAAATGCCCTGCGGACCGGTACCGGTCCGCGGACCGGCGTTTGGGGACCCCTGGTCTAAATAACTTGTAAATAAATAACATGTTACGTGAACATACCAGGCACATTCACAGTTCTTTTTTTAAGTGTCATGTAACGTTAGCATGTCGTACACTTATTCAGCCTGTTGTTCTCTAGTTTTATTTTAATTTTAAATTGCCTTTCAAGATGACATGTATGTTTTTGGTGTTGGATTTTATCAAATAGATTTCCCCCAAAAATGCGACTTATACTCCAGTGCGACTTATATATGTTTTTTCCTTCTTAATTATGCATTTTTTGGCTGGTGCGATTTATAATCCGGAGCGACGTATAATCCGAAAAATACGGTAATTTTAATTGTTTGGCTCAATTTAATTGACCAACTAAAGTTCCAAACATGACACCCAACAAAGAAAGCTAAACAAAGAAAAACAAAGGAGATCTTTCAAAATTATGAACCCAGAACAATGAGATACCATCTGTATTTTTTCCAGATGCGATGCAACTAGCGAACACAGCAAGACTCACACGTGGCAATCATACTTGCTTAAAAAAGAAAGTTTCCCGTGAAGGAACATGAAGATTCCAAACGTCAGCCAATGCATTTAGTCTGTAGAGAGCCATGCAGACATGTCAGTCTCTACTGGCTGTAATCTGACTTCAATAAATATTTGCCATGCAGTCTGAACATCGCATAAAACCCACTGTGAACCTCTTGTGAAGCTTGATGGGATTGCGCTTCTCCTCTGCAGAGATGGATTTAACCTTAAAGTGACTCGCATTCAAAATGGCCCTTCATGTGTAATCATTCTTGACATGAAAACGGAACACTTCTGGACCAAAACAATGGGGAGAGGACTTTTCCTTTTTAATGTTCTTTTCGCAAACAACTAGGCAACAAATAAGAGGGCCGGGTGTAGGCACTGCCACAAATGATATCGCTTTGTCTTTTGAATAGCTTCAGTAAAGCTGCTCTCTAAATGTCGGCTAATCCCAGAGCCGGAGGGCCGGCGCAGCTCGTGTTTTACCATCACACACATCCATCACCGAGTCAAGAATCATATCAATACTTGCCCATTTCCCCATTTGGGTAGAGCTGAGTGGATCAATTCATTTAAAAGGAACCACGGCCAGACATCCGTTTTAGAGATTAGTACATATATTGGTGAGTCATGCATGGCGGGTTGACGGTTCATTAAGTCAATGGAAGCCTTAATCAATAGGCAAACTTTCTATTGCATATCTAGTTACAAGAGCAAGACACAAAGCACTTAACAGTCATATTTTCAATCATTGTATTTGTTTCCAAATTTTCTTGGTACGCATTGATCAGGTTTCCAATAAGCAATTTGTTACAGGATCCTTGAAAATTGAACGCGTGATGATAATCACAAAAAAAAAAAAAAAAAACATTTTTATTGTCCAAGTGTGTTACAGACAAAGAAGGAATGTGAAACCTGTCGTTGACGTCACTCTCGTGCTTCAGCCACAAATAGTATACAGAAACTAGCACAAAGAGTTTTAATGACTACCAAAGTCCTTGAGAAATAAAAACCTGCCGTAACACTGATCAACCACAAAAACAGGCTAAGTGACGATGCTACAAGAATGAATGCAGCATTAATGACACAACAGAACAGTGCAAAGTGATGGCGGTGAACTTACTAATAAATAGTTTAAAAAGTTAAGCGCACGGGCAACAACCCTGTTGGATGTCTGGGGTTTTTAATGCTCAGTGTTTGAGAGAATCTACCTGAAAGGAGTTGAACAAGGTACAGTGGAACAATTTTGCTTGCATTTCAAAACGTTTATTGAGGTTACAATACATACAGAGCCATTAGAAAATCTTGCCCCCCCCCTTCCTGATTTAAAAAAAAAACGAACCCCTACACGTGGGGCCAAATTTGCTTCCGTCATCACTGCACCACATGGTCTCTTTTTTTCTTATTCAAGTGCCATATTATTTAAGTATTGTAACTTCAGTACCTCTCAATTGCTTTTGGATGACTACAATACCAAATATGCTAATGATGTCTAAAAAAATATAGCTAACAATTTATTTGGACTCTTTGGTCCTATGAATATTTAATAATATGCATGGTATTGGGCTACACAGTGGTGGGCTGTGAATGCATGAAATTCTTCCCAGTTAACACCTTTTTGTTGCATTGTATTACAAGCGCAGATGTTAAAAAGCCAGCAGTTATTTGAAGTTCCCGATCTATCCAGAGTTCCAAGAAGTTCTTGATGCGGTATCTTACAAAATGCACAAAGCTGTATTATAATACCCAAAAGTAATCTCACATGGAGAAAGGCTTGCGGTGGGCACAGGAAGAGATAAAGACCAACCATCAAACTGCGATTGATGTTTTGCTACTTTTGATGGTCCAGATGGGTGGAGCTTTGGATGGATGGTTCATGGATGGCCACTGTGTCCCAAAAAGATTGTAACGTCGACAAGAAGGTGGTGCAGTGAAGTGGTGTTTTTGACTGCAATAATGAAGCGTGAGATGGCCTGCCCCTTATGGTGTGAAAGAACCGCCGCAAAATGATTGCTAACTGATCATCTCGGCCATGGTATAAAACTGGGCCTTCCGCATTGGAATCATTCTCATGCAAGACGACCCACTATCCCACGCTCCAAATTTTACCATGAAAGCTTTAGCTACAAAGCAAGAAAAACTCCCCATCATTCCCTGACATTGACCCTATTGAGAACCCACGGAGCATCCTTAAAAGGAATGCCAGCAAACAGAAACTCTGGGGGACAATGCTTTGTGTCCTCAAATGAGATACATCAGAAAGAATACGCAGACATAAAAGTTCGATGAAAGTGACTTGTTTTCTGGTTGGCATAGTTACTGTTTTTTGTTGTTGCTTTTTGATGTAATGACAAAATACTACAGATTTTTTTTTTTTTTTTTTTGCTGCATTCTAAAATGTTGTGCTTTATAATTTGGAACACTGTATTTTGAGTAATGTTGCAATAAAGAAAAAAAAGGACATGATGGTGGTTTTCTTCAATAAAATCAACATTTTTGTAAAAGCGAAAGTGATTGTTAAAATAACGTATTGACGGTCAATTTCATTGACGATTTAGGAACATATGACATGCATTTAATTGTCTGACTTTTAGCACTTGTTGAATTAAACCATACTAACTTCCTTCCTCACCTTAACTGATTTGACATGATGGCAAAATAAAGCTTTTGTGTCCATTTTTGCAACATTTCTACAATGTTGAACAGTCGTTTTTCCTTTTGGCAGAACTCACCACCTTTTTGAAGTGCTTTTCAAGGGTTCGAGCATGTGCATAGATCCCGAGCAGGCAGAGCATCTTACGTTACTTGAAAATAACAAAACAAGCCCAAAGAACACGGTGGTCCAAATTGTAATGACTGTGGCCAAAGTTACCCAGCTGCCAAATCGTATGTCACACCCCGCCAGTGATTCTTAAGTGTCACTTGTGTCCACCTGAATTTTTGTTTGTGTGTAATGCAGGGGAAGAAGTGGCGTGCAATGAGAAGTGGTTGTGTCCTCTGATTGATTGTTAAGTGTTGTCCTGGAGCCCATTGCCAGACTCCACTTAACGGCCTGCACGGCAGAAAGCAATCAGCGGCTGTTACTAAGGGTCTCGTGGGGACGGGCCTGCTCATGATTGATCCTCAGCGGATCTCTAAAGATGTCTCTGGGAACAAGGTCTCACCAGAGTCCTGTTCAAGTCGCCGGGAATGGCCTCGACCTTGTCTCGCCACCTCAAGTGAAAAGTTTGCCCGACTCCAAATATGCAAGCAAACGTTTTACTGATTGTCATTTTTTTTCCATGATAGTACAAGCTATGAACTTCTGATAGACATTCCTCATGGCAATTGAGACAGCTTTCACACTGAAAGTAAGATATTTTTAAGATACAATACAATGCAATGCATTATCTGATCCATTTATCCTCCCGAGGGCGGCAGGAGCCTATCCCAGCTGTCTTTGGGCAGTAGGCAGGGGACACCCTGAACCGGTTGCCGGCCAATGGCAGGGCACACAGAGACAAACAACCATCCATGCTCACACTCACACCAAGGTAACATTTAGAGTGCCCTATTAACCTGCCACGCATGTTTTTGGAATGCCGGAGTATCCAGAGAAAACCCACGCAGGCACGGGGAGAACATGCAAACTCCACACAGGAATGCCGGGGCCGCAATCGAACCCCTGGTCTCTGCACTGTGAGGGCGTCGTGCTAATCAGTCGACCGCCGTGCCGCCCCAGTACAACAAATGACATCTTTATTAATATTGCGCTTCTACAACAGCTGCAGCTGATATGCTGTGGAGATTGTTAGAAAATATTCCTTTGACTTTTTTGTACAATTTCCTGTGAAATTCTTATTTTCTCCAAATTCGGTCTTTTAGAGGATTCTTTTGGATTAAATTGTCCTTTCTATCTTCTTGTTTTTTTTTTTTATTAAAAAAAGCAAAGAAATTGGGGCATTCAAATTTTGTCACCATATTGTGTACAAAAGACACATTACGGTATGCTACGGTGTATAGCTAACATCTCTCTATACATGGTGAAAAGAACACATCCTACCCGCTCATGTGCTAAATTGAAGACGCAATCACTATGTTATCGGTTTACTTTGTTTCTTGCCTGCAGTTATGTAACCATGCTTGTTAAGACCTCATCTAAATGTTCTTGAACTTACCAATTTAGTTACTGTGTTCACACCTGACCAAATCCTATAAACTGCACCAAGGAGGAAAATGAACTCGGGTTTGATTGAATCCCACAAAAGGCTGCTAGCTGCTAAAGCACCCTCAGATTAAATCGAGGCACTCGTAAGTCGAGGTACCACCGTATAATAAGAGGTGACAGTTTACTGCACCACAACACAATGTCATCACTGCCATGTCGCTTTACTTTTAGATATGCTGCGACACGCATTGCTTTCTGCCTTCGCGTTTCCGTGCACACCTCCGTCATGATGTTTCACAGATAGATGTCAATTGTACTTAAGAGACACACATGCACAGGCCTGCCTCCGGTAGCAGGCGGTAAGAGCTGGTGGCTCTCCAGCAGCGTGTCAGTGTGCTCAGGGACCACAACGTCTCATTACAGAGCAATCAAAGAGACAAGAGGTGCACGACAGCAGGGTTTCTCTTCAGCTCCCCGAGAAGCACCGCCCCTTCTAATCTCAAAGGTCACGTTTTGTCTTTCAAATACAAAACAGCATCGCATTACACATCTGACCTGCAAGAGATTCCAACAAAACTGCCACAAATGTTAGATATTAGCAATATTTTTTTTCCTACAAAGAATGACTTGTGGATTTTTGTTTGTTTGGGTTTATGTTGAATTGGAAAAACCATAGCCGCACTGTAATTAGTCACAAAATTGGTTTGTAGCCTTAAAATATTTGAAAACAAGTCTTGGAGTGGATACTTTTGACAATAACTATCTGAATTGAGGGTATCATTATGTTGTTGTTTTTTTCAGTTATGATGGTCTCTCCTCACAAAACAAACAAATAAAGCACACGGAATTACCAAAATACCAAATTAGCGAGGACCAAGGAACTCAAGCAATAAACTCAAAGCTGAAGGGAACCTAACCTGACTTTATTAATGTCTCGAACGCCAGCAATGATGCGAAACAGACGAAAAAAGGGAACTCAAACTAAGCAAACTGAGACAATGAGGTGCAACTGGACAAGACAGGAATAGCTGGTGGGAGCTGATTGGGAAACAAAAAGTCATGTGATAAAAACATGATAATCAATCAAAATAAATTGAACCAAGAAAACGCAAAAGTTAAAAAAATAAAATTAAAAAAAAAACAAAAAAAACAAAAACAAAACAAAACCATGACAAGGTTTTTGCGTATCGGCTATCGATTTAGCAAGACACCCTGGGTTCCATTCGCTAATAAATGCATATAAAAGTTCTTACACTGTCCAAAAGTTTCGCGTATATACAAAATCACCATCAGATTCATGATCAAATGTGAATCAATCACATTTTGCAGTAGGACAGAAAAAAATGTTATGTTTTCTATAACAATTTGAAAGAATACCTTGGTCCTTTGATGTTTTTGACATTGGACATTGCAAACAACAGCAGGGCACTTAAGTGAACTTCTAAACCGTGTGGGGGGGTTAGTTGTCATTATTCCTGATTATACAGGCTTTACCTCACATCTGCAAGGTGCTGCTTCAATGTAAAAGTGCAACCAGAGTCGAACTTTGCTGTGGAAAAAAAAAAAAAAAATCAAAAAAGAAACAGTCGAGTGTCGACAATTAAAACCAGTCCAGTGATTTGAGTCACATAATTTATTTTTCATTCTTGAAATGACACAGTGAGTGGACAATGATCGTGGCAGCTAATAACATTGCAGTGCCAACAGCAGTTCCTCGGGATCTGAGCAGCTGTTCCGCAGTCTATATTGGCCTGTTCTTCAAGTGGAGGGGAAAAAAAAGAGCAACCTAGATGAGAATTTTGTGCTTCAGTGGCCATTGAAAGATGAGGCAATAAACTGTTAAACTTGAGTAATCGCACACTCCCCGAGGAATTTCTCAAATGGGGATGGTCAAAAAACCTTGAAATTTGAGCCCTTCACTCGTGGCCTCAGCTTTAACATTTGATGAGATTCATTATTGCGGGGAGCTGAATACAAGTGTCGTCTGATTACACAAGACACCATTAAAAGTTCCCACCAGTGTGAATTTTCATGCGGGAACGTCGATGGGATTAAAATCTCAATTCACTCAGTCAATTCTCCGGTAACAAGATTTCATTAAAAGCAGGCAGGGAGGAAAATGGACTCGAAAGCACTGAAACAGCTGGACTATAAATTATATAAATGTGCTTTCTGCTAACTGAACACACCTTCGGCTTCCAGATGCATTATTATTTAATGTTCAGAGGAGACGGTTTTATGTAAATTGGAGTCTCCTATTCTCCTCAGCTACCTTCTCATTGCCAGGTACTTCCAAACCAAGCAAGGGGAGAGATTATGCAAAGCAATTAACATATGAAAATAACGTATTAATATACTGTCTGTGAACTGTATCCAATCAGTTCCTTTTCACTGGCGTGTGTACAAAACAATTAAAATTAAATTTATACAGCTCTTCCTGAACATATTCTGCGGCAAATGCTGACAAAAGTTTTACAGGCTTGTGTTCCTCCTTAAAGGCACACCGACTTTAAGAATGTTTATCAGAAGCCATGCTAATAAATTACAGCCTTTGTTTCTCCCTAATGATGTGTGCAAAGGAGACAAAGCAATGAAATCCATAGCGGTAGCCAGGTGCTAATGAATGGCTTACATTATACTGTCCGCTAATTACTACGGCGCCATAAATAAAACACGAGACAATCAATTAGTGGGAGATGTGTGTTTGTTAGGTCACTGGCAGCAGCTTGGAGCCTCTGCCACTGCGGGGTGTAATTTTAAAACGGACGGGATGTGGATTCACGTCACACTTTCAACTCTGAAATCTCTTCAGGCAACCCTTTTCTGCCTGTATAGATGGAGGCCAGGTTAATATCTAGTCATTTTCAACTGGGAGTTCAGCCAAATGTTAAAATGCGCATGGCGTCAGATGCCCTTTCCACTAGATGAGACAAAAGACATGCAAAAGGCCGCTATTACCTCACTGGCTTTAATGGGGCTCTGCAAAAAGGCTTTTGGCTCTTGCACTTACGCCGGCTTCCTGACGTATAACACTGCATCGGAACCAGAGCAGGGGAAATCAGAGTCCATTAACACTGCATGGACAAAGACCTAACTGAATAATCCTGACATTATGCGCCCTCTGGTCTGCCCTATCTGGCCCGGGTTGATGCATAATTTGCGCATTAATGTAATTTATTTTTAACACGTAAACTGATTAGTTGATCGCTATCAATTAATGTGCCGAGAGAAGGCACATATGTCACATGCATGCTGGCTAAAGGCAAAGGATAATGAGCGACGCGGGAAAATGACAACACGGGTCAGGCAAAGTTAAAGGCCCTGTAAAGTGAAAATACATTTCTTGTAAATCAATGATCCCCAACCATCTTTTGCCACACACTTGAAAAAATAAAAAACGTACTTCCTTTTAAGTACTTACGTCTATGATGGTCTCTTGATGCATGTCAACTCCCGATCGCCTAACGCTAATATTAAACCCACAAGCAAGTCAAATGAATGACAAAAACAACAGACAGATTTGCAAATTTCTTCGCAACAAGGAAAAAGGCTCAGTGAGGAGACAACATAAGAGCCTATGACCAAGAAGAAGAAAGGTGCATTTCACAGACAATAGCAAGAGACCTCCTTGAAATACGGATTTACGGTGAAATGATTCCCACTCACGCAGCTTGCTCCGCACAATATGCGGCGAGCGGCTCTTGTTTTAGCATTATGGTGACTTATTCGTGGACTTAATATTTGTTCCGTGGTGCCTTATGTTGGCGCATTTCAGGAGGATGCGAATAACAGATACATAAATGGTGGCTTCATGTTTATTGTTACGTCGACAAAATATCACAGTTTTTGTGCTGCTCGTTTCATCCATGTACTTTATATTTGTTTTGTGGTGTCGGTTGCATGTTTAAGTCTTACCATAGTGACCATAGTAAATTGTTACCCTTGTTATGGTGTTGGTGGCGCTATTAAAGGAAAATAAAAATAGTCAGTGAATTCATGTTTGGTGAAGCCTTTTATTAATCAGCAAACACCTGAGCCATCTCTCTTATTCCACCATAAAACTACATCTTTAAGCCTTAAACCCTCCGGTGGCTTTTCCACAACGCGCCAATGAGGCGCTCCAAAGTGACCTTGAAGTAGTATATTGTGGCTGTCCGGAATAATTTTGGACAGAATGAGGATTGCAAAAGCATAGACACAAAAAAGTTTTGATCAAAAAGACTTAACCAAAATGCAAGACTGACAACGGACAACAAAGGACGCTGGTAACAAAGAATCAGGAAAAGGCAAGAACAAACCCAAAGCGCTCACAAAAGACAAGGAACGAGATAAATATAAATTGCTCATCAGTTCAAAGGACAAGCGAATCCAATACACAATGAACATGAAACAAGAGTATACAAGAATACTTGTGAGAAACAAATTACTACGAACAACTATGCAAAAGGTATGAGACAAAGAACATTCAGGATCATCTAGTAAATTGAGCACTTGGAGACAGAGTCGTGAGCAAGGCTGATCAGACAGCAGCAGTTGGCGTGGCATGGCTTTTTAAAGGCAGTTGGTAACGAGGCCAGATTTGTGCCAGGTGCGGCTCTTGAGGGAATGCCCACTCTCCCGCTGGAGACTGAGGAAAACAAAGCAAAACAGGACAGGATCTTGACAGTCACCTGACTGCACTACCGTGATGCCCCGATCCACATTCTGGATGTCAAATCAAGCATTTTTTTGTCACCTGCACTGAAAAAAAAAATCCTTAATTTTATTTCTTCAAGTTGTTGCATAATTTAAAATCGTGTGCATCCAGATTCTTTTTTTTTTAAGTAACATATCTGGATCCACATGATTTTATTTTGTGCAACCGCAAAATAAAATTGAGTAAATTCAACATTGCATATTTTTCAGTGTGCCATTCTTTTACCCTCTTCACACTTCCACCTTTTTCAATGTTATGTGTGCACACTCACAGCTGACAACGAGGTGCCCTCAAGCAGTGAAGGGAAGATTTTAAGGATGTGAGCATAACCTCAGTTTTAGCCACGCCTCAAAAAAATCTTGAAAACGGAAAATAGTCCAAAAAATGGCTTCATGCTTTACCTCCACAGTTTGGTACTACATAGCGCCAAGTCTTTCCATATTTTCAGAAGTTATCTTCAAACACGTATAATGAATTTAGAAAAAAAATCTTGAATTTCACTTTACCGCACATTTAAACTCATGTAAGGTAAACTGTATACTTTAGAGTTGCTACTCGTACATGCCACAAGTACTAGTTCTGTCGTACCATACAGCTACACGGTAGAACAATGTGTTTGCAGTAGTGGTATGAACAAAACAAAAAAAGGGCTTACAGAAAGTTGCAGGTGCTTTGGGTCAACACTTTAATTAATTTAACATTCAAATCAAAGTACTACTGGGACATCACGCACATTTTATCTTTACTCCTGCGCAGTTCAAAATTTGTGTTTTCATTGATGACAGAAATGCCTAAAAAAAAAGTCCAACGGAGTTGCAGTCCCATGATGCAACACTCCCAGTGGTTACATCTGCTCTTTTCTTTCATCTCCCTTCATTGTTCAGGAGGAGCTGTCACATTAGGAGGAGAATCGTGGCTCCTACCCGCCCCCAAGTACCCCCTTTTTCCCCATTCCAGCAGTTGGCAGGGTGGCAGGCCCATACAAAGGAGCGTGCACCGGGAGCGCAGAGGGGAGCACTGTTAGAGGAAAAACAGTTTGGGAATTAAGGTCATTAATTTTCCACTTTCAAGGGCTGCCACACAGACGGAGATAAAGTCAGCATAAATATTCCGCCGAAGTTTCTGCTGTTTTTCTTCTCTCCCCATTTCCATCGGCAGCCCATTTATCTCCATGCTGTCAATTAGAGGCAAAAGCAAAGAACTAATTAGGAACTGTGCAATTTTAATTAGCTGTTTTGATAATTAAACTAATTGGTTCCCTTGTGTTTCTGCAATGTGTGCTGAGAACTTTTTTTGATATCTGGGCAGCAGATTTCCCGTCCGGTGGTTAATTAGTCACTTTTGCATTAAAAAGGAGCCTTCCTTAATAGCCTTAATTTGCAAGTTGGAAAAAAAAAAGGATCTCCCATCAATAATTTGTGTAATTGCTAACCATTTGATTGTAATTTAGAGCACGGCCGGACAGCTCTGCATGTCTAATTTCTAATGACTGGGATTAAAGTTGGATTAACTGTTTGGGAAAAGGGATTCACTCTTCCCCTCTTCCCTGCCCACCAAATGACACCTTGTCTCCATTTGATTGGACATGAAATTCAAATGGACTTGAATGATTTCAACAGCAAGGCTTATAGGGTCTGGATTACTTTCTATATGCTGAGCATGTCGGGTTACATCAGAGAGGTTTCACTTACTCTTTTTGCCACCCACCATACCAGGAGTAGCGCTACGAGTGGAATATAAAAGTGGCAACGATTTACTATGGGATGTGTTAAAAACCTCTGCTGTGCAGACCAGCTATGGAGAAACATAGCAAAGATCAGCCACTAGGAGGAGCTGAACCTTGACTCTTTGAGTCAAGGGAGGCCTATGCTATAATGCAGCATTGTTAAAGACGTTTACCCAATTACACTTAAAAGCAATCGTGAAAAGGCATTCTTAAGCATAGCCGCTATGATTATTTTTAAAAACATTAGCACAAAATTGCAACATCAGGGCATTTCACACTCCCGAGCACAATGCATTAGAATATTGGATCTAAAAGCATATCATTCAGCATCTTAACCATCAGACACCATCTCTTTACTTTTATAACACACGGGCCCGTCAGTGGTCTGATTAAAAAGCACCATTCATCCCACTTAGCCAGAATACAATTAAGGGACAAGGCTTTAAAAGCCCAGCCCGCAGCCTCTCCCCCCCATTCTACATAAAAGGGGCACTCTCCTCCGAGCTTTGCCTGTAAATATCATGTTTGATATGAGGTTTTAATCTGCTTAGCCATTCTGAACTATAGAATGGGCTCATCCTCTCTCCAAAACCCCCGTCCAATGGCCATGTGCCGGAGGACGAACAGGAACACAAAACTAGCCCGCTATCTGATTATGTGGGGTTAATTGCAGAGCGCTGTTTTGTAGTGGCTGCATTTGAGAGCCACCCATAAATAGACGGCCATGGCTAATGCATGCTCAGAAATGAATGTTAATTAACTGTGTATCAGAGACGCATACTCAGGGGCCTGTTTCTAGTATCCACTGACCCCACTATTGGATGTGGAGTGGGAAAGGGTTTGCGCCCAAGACAGCCACACAGACATGAGCCATGGATCATCGAGAATGTTATGTCTTGGTGCAAAGGTAACATGGCCAATTTACAATCATGACAAGCGCATTGATTGAGAGCCACGATGCAACCACGTCCGTGTCTCCACCATCATGAAGCGTGCTAAAACGGGATGTGGATCAAGATCCATGGTGTGAGCGGCACCATCACTCCAAAATGTCTCTCCACTCAAATGTCACTGAGATTCAAATATACATGAAGCATCTTCTGTGACATAATTTATAGCCTCTGACGCTATTGACTCCAGCATTTGGTGTACTTGTCAGGTAATTGTGGTAAATTCACAGCCCTTGCCTCGCTGTGGCCCATCATTTCTCACACACGCGTTATTTTCATTCCCCTTTATGAATGGCCATAATAGAGTGCCTTTTCCCACCTCTTGTCTGACGGCTATTTGAAGTTGATCCCGTTCCTTTCCATTTTCTTCTGTGTGATTGGATTAATTGCGTGTCACTCACTTTGCTGGAGGTCAGCAAACATACACTCTTGGTCATAAGTCATCAATCTACGAATGTGACCGTCGAGATGAAAAGTCAAGCATGTCAGCCACCAAGCTGGACAGACGAGGGATCAGCTCACTGATTTCAGGGCCAGCCCAATCATACCATGACCTGAGAGCCCAAATGATCCCTGAATGGGCTGACCACTCCAAGTGTTGTAGAAGAAGGTACTATAACTGAACAGAAAGGCATGGGTGTTATGATGATTGTTAAATGTGGAAACATTGGATTTATGACATTGAACCAATGATGGGCAAGTTACTTTCAAAATGTAATATATTTCGTATTTATTCATATGATTTTTGGTGTTTTAAAAGGACAATACAAAATGCCCAAGTATAGCTGGTAGAGGACGATCTTTAACTATATCGTATGGGTTATAATGTTGAATGTTTCGACGCTTTGGTGGGAGATCCCTAATCTAGCAAGAACCATCTTGCTGGGCTCAGAACAAGATGCATTCTTGGGGTTTTCTTAACTCACAAATATTGCGAGAATTCAGCTTCGCAGGCAAGGTTAGGAGATCCCTGCCTTTGACCCATATTTGTATCAATAACAAGATGTATTTTTAAACTATAAATATCGGAACTGATATTTGGTCCAGTAAATAAATAATCCCAGACTGTGCACGCTGAAAAAATATCAACATGCTCAAATTAATTCAGACACATGGTGTGTTCCTATTTTCAATGATGTTGTTGTTGTTTTTCTTATTTTTTTATGAATTGATGAATACTTGATCATTGGTTGAACAAATAATAGTGATTGATGAAGTATAACTGGTAAGTGGTCTAACAAAACAGATTTATAGATAGCTAGATCAATCGATGGACAGATGGACCGACGGACGGACAGGCAGATACATTGACAGATAGATACTAGTGTGAAATGTAAATCTTGTTACTCGAGGAGACCTCCATCCATCTATCCATTTTCAACAGCGCTCATCCTGAACAGGGTCGTGGTGGGTGCTAGAGCCTCTCCCGGAGGCAGACTACAGCATGAACTGGTCACCAGAGATGATGGCCCTTGCTGAAGTGACTAATGAACTTCTCCAATATATGGACTCCGACTCCTTATCAATACTAGTTGGTGTGTCAGCCTCAGTATTTTCTTGGTTTAATTTGAAGTACTTCTCAGTAATTCACGGCAATGCAACGTCTGAGTTTTGTAATGTTACGACGTGGAATCCCACAGGGATCGGTACTTAGCCTTTTATTGTTTAGCATCTACATACTTCCGCTTGGTGACATTATACGTAAATATACCATTAGTTTTCACTGTTATGCAGATGGTACCCCATTACATTTCACATGGCACTGGAAATAAAAAACCCACGCAATTTCTTTAATCTAGAGGTGCCCATATTTGTATCAATAACAAGATGTATTTTTAAACTATAAATATCGGAACTGATATTTGGTCCAGTAAATAAATAATCCCAGACTGTGCACGCTGAAAAAATATCAACATGCTCAAATTAATTCAGACACATGGTGTGTTCCTATTTTCAATGATGTTGTTGTTGTTTTTCTTATTTTTTTTATGAATTGATGTATACTTGATCATTGGTTGAACAAATAATAGTGATTGATGAAGTATAACTGGTAAGTGGTCTAACAAAACAGATTTATAGATAGCTAGATCAATCGATGGACAGATGGACCGACGGACGGACAGGCAGATACATTGACAGATAGATACTAGTGTGAAATGTAAATCTTGTTACTCGAGGAGACCTCCATCCATCTATCCATTTTCAACAGCGCTCATCCTGAACAGGGTCGTGGTGGGTGCTAGAGCCTCTCCCGGAGGCAGACTACAGCATGAACTGGTCACCAGAGATGATGGCCCTTGCTGAAGTGACTAATGAACTTCTCCAATATATGGACTCCGACTCCTTATCAATACTAGTTGGTGTGTCAGCCTCAGTATTTTCTTGGTTTAATTTGAAGTACTTCTCAGTAATTCACGGCAATGCAACGTCTGAGTTTTGTAATGTTACGACGTGGAATCCCACAGGGATCGGTACTTAGCCTTTTATTGTTTAGCATCTACATACTTCCGCTTGGTGACATTATACGTAAATATACCATTAGTTTTCACTGTTATGCAGATGGTACCCCATTACATTTCACATGGCACTGGAAATAAAAAACCCACGCAATTTCTTTAATCTAGAGGTGTGCCTCGCTGAGATTAAACAATGCGTGTCTTTCAATTTTTTGCTTCGTAACTGAGCTGTTGATCAATTGGCCTTGCTCATCATCAGCACCCATTTAAGGACACCACTCTGAGATATGATAAATGTTCTTTAGCCCTTTCCACTCAGCAATATCACTAAAATCCGTTCAGTTCTATCTGTTGGTGACACAGAAATTATAATCCATGCATTTGTTACGTCTCATCTTGATTATTGTTATGTATTGCACTCTGGTATTCCCCTGTCTAGTATTAAAAGTCTGCAGTCTGTACAAAATGCTGCAGCTAGACTCCTGACAAGGATGAGAAAGTTTGTTCACATTACCTCGATACTCACCAACTTGGCTCCCGGTCAATTTGAGAGGTGTCGTGGCTTACTTTGTACCTGTAAAATATTACACGGCCCAGCACCTTCCTATCTCATTGACCTAGTGATACTGTATGTTTCGTCTAGAAGCCTTTGCTCGCTAAACGATGATCTTTTAAGTGATCCCGAGAGCCACAAAGAGGTCCGCAAGTTTTTGAGCATTTTCTATTCGGGCTCCTGTGCTGTGGAATGTTCTACCCATGGATATCAAAGCCACTACCTCAGCAGAAAAGCTTAAAACACAACAAAGGCTTACTTATACTTATATACTTTAGTTAAATTACTTGTTGGCCTGTTTGACTGACGCTTCTATTGTCTCTCCTACCCTTCTTCCATGGCTTGGGGAGGGGATGAGGTTACGATGACCAAATTGAAAGTCACTGTTTTTTTGTTTTTTGTTTAGTTTTGCAGATTGCCAAACACGAATACACCTCCACGAAAATTCCAACTCTCAAAGCGCCAGTACAAACCCTAATTGTATTATTGTTGAAAAATAGCTAAACATGAGTGTTTGTGTCAGGCTTCCGAAAGGTTTCAAACAGAATCGAACTCTACAAACGTAGACTCAGGAAAGCTGATCTAACAAAATTATCTATTTACAAAAAATAGGCGCAAGCCCAGCAAAGTATAAATAATGACACTGGACAACAAGCGAGGAATAAAGCAAAGGAAACAAAAAGCGCTTGCACAAGGCAAGGAAAAAACACGAATGAAAATAGCTTGTAGCTAAAGTACAAAAATGACCAAACTGTGTGGAGAATAAACCATGGATACACTTAAACACACCAAGAACTACTTGCTTGAATGACGAAGAACGTAAGCAAAGGCAAGAGCCAAAAAACGGAGAAAACAAATTACAGGATGAGCCAAAAACGGAACATGAGCAATAAGAGAGCATCGAGACAAAATGCACATGAACAATGACTTGAGCAAGGCGAAATTATTCGACAGCTTGACGTGGGTCCATGAAGTCCTTAAATAGTCCCAATAATTGTGATGCCAGGTGTGCAGCAGGAAAACTGGGAACACCTCTGCCACCTGCTGGACACTAACAGAACATGATCATTGCAGTTCGTAATCAAAAATGTGGCTGGCGAAATCTACCATCTGTACTGTTTGTAGGGAAAAAAAGAGACAATTAATGGTTAATTTCCTTATTTATTTTTGTCATCCATCTTTTTTCTGAACCGCTTTATCCTCACAAGGGTTGCGGCCGTGCTGGGGCCTATTCCAGTAGTCTTCGGGCAGTAGGCGGGGTTCCCCCTGAACTGGTTGCCAGCCAATCTATTTGTTTTTGACTAAACTTATACAAGGGTATTGTAACTTTACTCTCAAAGGGCTGCAACGGATTCCTAATATTTCCATTCACTTAAATGTGAACAATCACTTTTGTTCATGAACCAAGTCACTGAACAAATTAAATTTATAAATGAAGGTTTGACTGAATTTGCCATTCATCAGAAGCTAACGATGTTACAATAATGCAAATATGTGCATCCAAAAATGCAGCTCTGCTTACCTTTGGACTTTTGAATTATAGTGCCATTGCTTGAAAATGGCAGAACTTCAAGCAGCCTAGCAACTAAGTCATGGGTGGAGAAACTCAGACTGGGGGTGTTTTTATGTAAATTTGCCCAAAATTGAAAATGACTCACTCACAGACCCATTTTCCGAAATAAGCAGCTCAGCAAAGATTTACTTGGTTGTGCAGTTTCACACTTAATGCGTGGCTGGGCACTCCACACACAATACAAGCAATTAAAAAGTCAATTTTCCATAACGTTTCCCCTTTAAACGACCAAATAGGGTTCCCTTGATAATAAATGACAAGGAGCACCCCAAACTGCCCTCAAAACAAACAGAAAAAGTTGACAGTACTTTTCTGGAAATGTTTCTTTGTGTGCACAGAGTAACTCTTGATAACAAAAAAATATGTGGTGCAAAATGTAACAGAAGGCATGGACAGACTGAGCAAGCTCACACCATAGACGGCCTGCTGGCTGCTGACAAACCAACATTCTTGTCCTTCTATTCCTCACGCTCTCCTAAATGGCTAATCTTTCTTGGATCTCACCATTAATTGGTTACCAGTCTCTGCAGGGCAAGGGAAAGTGGTGCTATTTAAGGCGCCGACATGCAACAGCAACACTTTCATCTTGGCAATGACAGGCAACAATTATATTAGCAGATTTGAAAGTGAACCTCCTATCTAGGCACTAATCAAAAAGTCAGCCCATCTGCTGCGTGTATCTGTGCAGCATGTATGATAAAAGTGTGTCCGACGCTAATTAACTGCTAAGTAGACCACAATTAGACACTTTATTTTCTCCTCTGCAAGAAAAATAAGGAGAAGAGCACAATGAATGCATTTCATTGTGTAGCATGAAGCAACATCTCTCTTTCTGGCTCTCCCCTTTTTTCCCCCTCTCTCCTTGACGTACGCGCGCGCGTGCACCCGCGCATCAATACAACCTTACGTGCGTGTGCGTGATGTCTATCACGCGCGCGCGCACACACACACTTTCTCTTTCCCTTAGCTGTGCTTTTGTGTTTTGTCAGAATTAATGAGAAAAGTTCCCTTGCCCTAGGGGTAATTAGTGTCCTTGGAGTTAAATAAGCTAATACTTAGACACCTCTGGCACAAGCAATTATGTTTGTGTATTGAATAATTGATTCAAAGAGGGGGGAAGGGCTGCTAATCAGATCTGAGCATAATGAATTGATTTAATTAACAGGGGAATCCTTGGGTCGCTGCAAAGAAGCGTGCGCGGCGCATTTATTGCTCAGAGCGGAGCGGGGCGCGCACAGACGCGGGCACAGAGGCGGCGGGAGCACTTTGTCACATTTGCAATTGGATTTGTTTGAATGTAGTTGTCGTCTCGGAGCAAATGAGAGCGAGAGGGGAAGCGTATTAACATCCAGGAGAAGAGAGAGCTCAACCCAGCTCGGCGTGCGCCTCATCCGCCTTCCAGCGCGCACCGCACGGCACATTTAGTCGAGATTCACGCCGCCTATTCGCCTCTTTTATTCGCATGGAAGTGATTCGAAGCGCTTTGGGCTTATTTATTGCGCAGCTCAAGTGGGGAGACGCGCATCCGGCCACGGCAGTCAGCGTCGTAACTATCGTTCTTATTTTTAGAGAAAGGTGCTTGGTTTAAGGGTTCGCCGTCTTGCCCGCGCCGTGCACAACGACAGAAAGACGATCTCGGTGAGAAGCTCCGAGCGGAGCGAGCCGCGCAGCCTCCTGGAGCCAAGGACGGATCGGCCGGGGAAGGACTCCTCGTTCCTCAGGACGATGGTGCTGGACAAGGAAGAGGGTGAGTAACATCCCCGCCTCTTGGATGTCACATCCTGGACACTCGCGCTGGTAACCGCTGACATTTTCGGAACACATTTGGAGCTTCCCCGAACCTCGAACCACATCAAGTCCCCTTAAATTCGTACCGATTTTTAAACTACCCTTGAGGGTCGGTGCTTGTGTATAACCCCCCTCACCCCGTCTGCATCGCGAAGTTGAGGTGCACCCAAGCCGAGCTCCTCTCCCAAATGCACAAAGAGAATGGAATGTTTATTTACACTTGATGTGCAGAGCTTGAAGTCTCCCGCTAAGTGCTTTTTGCCTGGGTGAAGTTGCTAAGAGGCAGCCAGCCTCTGACAACCTCCCCGGGATGGCACATGACAGCAGAGTGCTTTTAACTTGATTGCAAATTATGGATAACGCCGCGCAGCCTTGACTCACTTTTCCCATCCAAATAGGCCCGCTTTCATTACTTATCTATTTCAATGTATTTGGGTTAATGGGCGAGGAAATCTAATTAATTTTAATTTAAATCAAACTCGCCTCTCTAATGATGTTCCATTTTGGATTCAAGCTGACGTGAAGACGTGCAGTGCATTTATCACATGCTGGTCCACAGGTCTAAATGATGCTCAGTGTACTGTGAATGCATTAAATCCATTAATGTGTTATGCTTTTAATATTCAAGCAGATCCCATATATGTCCATGGGGGAGAGCACTTTGAGGTCTGAGACCAAGTTTTCTTTCTTGTGACACTTTTAAAGACTCTCTCGCTAAGCTTCTTTTGCTGACCACCTGCTGAGATGTACCAAAAATATACAACAATTTGTGTTAGAAGGCTTCTGCTCCTTTCAGGGCTCTTCATCGGCAAGTAATGGATGCATTTTGAGCCCATTATTTATGTTTGAAAATTGATATTTCCCATCTCTTAGTCGCCCATCTTTTCACTTAGACATCACAAAAACATTAGGTTTTTGAGGCAAAGACATATATTGGCCTCCCTGGCGACATCCATGTCGTGCCGCTAATGTACCCAAATTAACTGAACTGTAAATAGTCTGCTTTGAATGTCTCTTCCTTATATGATTCATGATCCGGATTGCTTTTAACAGTTATTGGCTAAGCAATATGGTAAATGTACAAGGTGATGCAAATGGCATTAGTGGGAAAGGATGCACAAGAGCATGTAATGCAGTCAATACTACATTAACTACTGATGCCCAATTACAGAACCAGGGAGAGTGGCTTTTAGGAGCATTAGGACTTGCAGAAAAGCTGAGATCACCTGCTGCTCATTGCCTAAAAGCTTCACCCTTTATTTGCTGGACCCGGCCAGCGCCTCCAGCATTTCGGCCCGCTTGGCAACAGAGCTGCTCCGATCTGGTCTCGCTCATTACAGTGCCTCTTAACGTTTATTGGCTGTAAAGTTATAGCCTTGTCAGTTCAAC
This sequence comes from Hippocampus comes, assembly GCF_001891065.2. Classification (NCBI taxonomy): domain Eukaryota; kingdom Metazoa; phylum Chordata; class Actinopteri; order Syngnathiformes; family Syngnathidae; genus Hippocampus; species Hippocampus comes. Next base: position 2,873,681 of record NW_017805824.1, read on the forward strand.
CTTCTCACATGTAATGCATCCGCTCAGCACTTGCTCGAGGAAGGGGGCAGTTTTGGGTGGCCACATAATGACAGCCTGTAATGATGTCTTAATTAGAAGTGTGCTTTTCTGCATGAAGCGTCATATTCTTCATACGGAGCATTAAGAGGTGCGGCGTACTTTGAATTCGATGAAGGTCACTGCCTATGTTTGTCAACGTTCTGCGGTGGTTCGAATATGTCACCCTGGAACCCTTTCTCCACCGTCACTAACTTTTATCAAAGTTAAGAACAACAAGGAAAATGTATTGCTCAAAAGTAGCCGTTTATATCACCATTTTTAAACTTAACGAAACATTCTTGCAAATTCACACAGTGCCTTCCGAAAGCGCCTTATGTCGGAAACTCCGGATGAACATGACAACCGTGTTGACAAAATTGAAAAACATGAAAACACCACAAAATGTGGCCAGTGTTGTTTTACCTCATCTCTTGGCATCGATCTCTTCTTTTTTAGCGCTTGCTCGCGATACCCGTCTTGTGCACACACTTTCCAAACTCACTTTGAAGCAATGAGTGTATTCTGAGTGTTGATCCACTCATCAGTTCAGCCTGTAAAGGTGCAGACGAGGGTGGCGGATTCGCAAGTTTGGAACGTGACTGAAAACCACCCTGTGATCGGCACAGGCACTGAGTCACGATGAGCAAGGCATCAAACTTCTTTGTAAAAATCTTACTGTTTATCTCATCGAAACTGCCAAATGTGCGCACGCGGCCAAATATTCAGCCGTTCTGTCACCGCGGCCCACCAGTTGTACACTGACCTTAAGCAGAAGCCAAATCCTCCAGCGACTGATAAGTTTCTGGTTCCCTCGCGCTGGTTAATTTACGGCTCCCTTATCACACTGTCCTGGAAAATGTGTACACTCATAAAGCGTGTGATTGAAAAGCAATCCTTCAGATGAACACAGACTGGTGATCTGTCAGCTGCTGTAATAAACCTTGGGCTCCAGGCTCACATTTTTATTTTGAAATAATAAGAATTGCTTCATTCTTTACCGGTGTTACCATGGTAATACTGTCTTGTAGCGATGTTATATTGATTCAGAAAGTGGACAGTAATATTTCTTTTCTGTTATTTGGTTTCTCAGGGTTGATTTCTAATTTCCAGTTGGAGATTACTTTTATATGTTGCTTAAGTCTTTTCACTTTTCCACAGGAATGTAATTTGCTCGCTGGTGTTTGCTATTTTCTCAGCTTATTGGTTTGCGCTTACTTCAAAATTAAACTTGCCCATTTCAAATATTGAAATTACAGTACATCAGGTTTGTGAGCTCTAGGGCCTGAACAATATTAGAAACCCACAAGTCACAGGGATTGTTTTTTTTGTTTCTTACATTCTGGGTTAACTCTTTAGTATTCCGTTTAAAATTATTCATGAAGAGCAAGTTTCTCATTTATTTAATCATACGGGGATTGATCTACAACCATGTCATGATACCCTTTTCTCTTCTGCCATTGCAAGTGAGTTGTGCTCTCAGCGTTTTGACTGCCACTCATATCCTAAAGCTGTTGTCAAGAAATCACACGTGCACCCTTTTGTGAGCAGTATGTGTTTAATTCCGCTGAATTATCATTGGAGGTAATTTCCTCTGTCACCATTAAACCTCTTGATCCCCATCATTGGTGATTGTTTCGGGTTTTCAAGTGTGCGAGATGTGTATCATTCATTTCCCACAATCTTGGAAGAATTTAAAGAGACTCAATTGAGACACGTGTTAGCGAGTGAGCCCGCCCGCTCACTCGCCTCAGATGCAAACGGCTGCACTCATCAGCAAGATGCAAAAACTCAATTATGCACTCTTGAGCTGTGAGAGCATCCAGTTTATTATTGCCTCAGGCTGGATGTTAGGCTTGCTGTCGTCTGTGTGTGGCGAGGGACACATGATCTCAGGGAGGCCTACGGCAGCCGTTGTCCAACCTTCTGTTTTGTCCAACCATTCCAATTAATGTTGTCACTGTCCACGGTTTTTATTACACTGGCACTTTGAGAGTCGTGACAGTTTCAACAGGACGATTCGGAGGTCTGATGATCACAAGAATAAATCAGTCCACTCAGTATAGTGGACTACAGAATACTAGCAGGTGGGGGCATGTTTCCTTTCTTCCAGTATGTATTGTCCGCAGCTTGAATGATGCCCCCTAACCACCAACCCGATATCTTTCACTTCCCTGTGTTGCTACCCTCCCCCTTCCTAGAAATACCAGAATCTGCCACTTATTGTACAAAGAGAAACAATACAATACACCAGGGGGTGCCCAACCAGTCGATCGTGGTTGACCGGTAGTCCGAGGACTGGTTCCAATTCGATCGCGAGGGGTGTAGAGAAAAATGCACACTAAACCCAAACATCCTATCAATTTAACTTTCACAATCAGGAGAATAAAAAATAAATAAATCAAAAAGTAGGTCACCTTTAACCTACGGCGGCTCATGACCTGTATCACAGGTGGATGTTAGCGGTCAGCAATCTGCAATTGCAGCTCACGATCAGAGCCGGTTGAGGTGATTTATTTATTTATTTTTTCTCTCATTCAAAGTTTGTTTGATCTGTAATTCACCAATGGCATTGTCAAAGCATGGGAATCTGGAGTGCCAGTAGAAGTATTTTAAAATGGTACACGCAAGCTATGATCGTGATGTTTCTGGACTGAACACACCACAAACATGCATCACTGCCTTTATGTGTGAGGTCTCCTACAAAGGTGGGCAGTGATTTCCTTTCCACAAACTCTTGTACCTACTTTATTTTTCTGTTTTGTTCACGTTAGCGTCCTTTATGGCTGTTGCTCATCATGGCACGCGTGTATACACGCGCACCTCTGTGTATGCATTCACATGCGGTAACGGGTCGATCGCAGGAGGTCGGCTGCTTGACAAATAGATCTTTGGTCAAAAAAGGTTGGGCACCCCTGCAATACAGTATGTGGGCGAGTAATAAAACTCTCTGGAAGTGCAAGTTACAGTCAAGAATATTCATGGCAGTCGTGCTGGTGGCAATAATGTACGTCGGAGAGTGGTTGACAACTGCCAAACAGCCGAATGTGAGTGGTGCCTTGAGATACAATCATTCCGCTGATTTTATTTTTCTCCTTTGATTTGCGACCATAAACCTAAAATTAGGCTGTACAAACAAATTCTTTACATTGTATATTACTACACAGTTTTTATGGAGAGGAAAAAAAACTGGAACCGATTAACGGCATTACCACTCATTAACATTCATTTCAACCGGAAAAATAATGAGAGATACGTGCGATTTTATTTTAAGGCAGTACTGTAATGGTTTCTTTCTTGGCTTGGCCATTCGCCTCCTCCAAAATGTTGAGTTGTGTATACGTAATGTCAGACAGAAACAAACATCATATTCCCTTGGTGGAGGTGTCTGATATACGGGGAGATGACTCATTACTTTTAAAGCACAATTAAAGCACGTTGTAGGTGCCAGATTTATTACAGCATGAGCTGCAACAAACACAGACACGCTCAGGAGGAATGTCGATGTTGCGCAAGCAGAAAATCCCCCACGAAAAATGTGAGTCATCCATTGTTAGTTAGTGTTAAAAAAAAAATTAAAAAGTGTTTATCAATATCAGGCAGCTAGGCAGTATGGATCGCTCCCTGCAATTTAGATACTTTCTGCCACTTGCTGTTAGTATGGGAAATAATTAGTACTGTACCGATGCATCTACAGGACAAACACATACTTGAGCAACGCACTTGTTTCACTCATGCACATTCTCTGCAATTAGTTCTTTGCACCCTGGCTAGGAATTTACACACTCTTGTATAATTCTTCCTGCAAACTGTTGTTTTTAAAAGGACAAAGAGACACAAAAGTCACGTGAAGCACCAAATAACTTGATGTAGGATGACAGGCAGCGAAACAACCTGAGAAAATGTTCCTGCTAATGGGCAAATATAATGTGTCATTTTCCGATGACGTCTCTACAATTTTTAGACTTATTTTACTGATATCAATGGAGCATTTTTCTATCCTTTAATCTTGGGTCATGTCATGTCCAAAAAGCAAAAAAAAACGTTTCCTCGTGTAGCGTTCATTGTGAGCAGACGTGTTTGTTGTGATTTACGCAAATCTAACTGTTTTTATGTTATTTCCGGATAGTGTATTACCCCCTAATCATGGGCTAATAACATAGTTTCGGATTTCGAACAAATCGCTTTTCGAACAGCCTTCTGGAATGGATTACGGTCGAAAACCGAGGTATGACTATGAGATATATAAAATATAAATCCAGCACCCTGAGACTGTAAGGAAGGAGGCCGGGGACTAGTGAGTGTGAGAGCCACTGTCCAGGATGAAACATCCAAGCTCCGTGAATACATCAAGGAGAAGGCTCCAACGGATGACGTACTCAGAGAATGTCTCAGACAATGGGGAACAGAGGATGAGGTGCGGGAAGAGGGACCATCGTAGGAGGACAAGCCCCTACACGGGATGTACCATCGGACCATAACGGAAGTGGCTGATCTCAAGAAGTCCTATCAGTGGCTGGAGAGGGCTGGCCTGAAGGACAGCACAGAGGCACTCATCCTGGCTGCTCTGGAGCAGGCCCTGAGTACCAGAGCCATTGAGGCCCAGATATACCACACCAGACAAGACCCAAGGTGTAGGTTGTGCAAAGAGGCACCTGAGACGATCCAACACATAACTGCAGGGCGTAAGATGCTGGCAGGCAAAGCCTACATGGAACACCATAACCATAGACACCATAGTCTACCGAAACATCTATGCGGAGTATGGACTGGAAACCCCAAGGTCAAAATGGGAAACTCCTCCAAAGGTGGTGGAAAATGACCGAGCGAAGATCCTGTGGGACAACATTTATCACCTATCTGATCATGTTTTAGCCTCCCAATTTTTTTTCTCAAAATTCATCAAATTGAAAGAGCGTAGCCACAGCATCGGCATCTGATTTGACATCGAAAATACATGGCGGGAGACAAGCGGTGATTGTGAAATTTTACACCCCACAGGTGCCTCGATTACGGTTCTATAAGTGATAATTCCACTAAAACCCAAATACTGGTGGGACGGGACAACTTATTTCATGTCAATGCCTTTTATACCTAACAGCGTCAAGGGGGAAAAAAGTCTCGAATGCTTACGAATCTTGTTGAGGGTCACGGAGAGGTACAACCTATCCTAGCCAACTTTGGCTGAAAGGCAGACTTCACTCTGGATTGGTGGCCAGTCAATTGCAGGACGTATAACGATACGGACACCACTATTCATACTCACAATTACACCGTCACTGAGTGGGAACTGAAACCACCCTGCCCGCACTGAACCCCTTGATGCCTTGGAATTTAACTCCAACATCAAATGACCGTTACATCTTCGTCAGACAAACAAAATGGAAAATTCATTTATTCAAATGATGAATGGCACATTCATAGTTTATTTCTAATGAGAATTAAAGTGATGAGCACTGTGGGATCCTCCGTTTATTAAATCATACAGCCATCTTTTTGGCAAATACGCCACCCTTGGGTGCCATGGCTCATATAAAAGCAAACATGCTGAGAAGTAATCTCTCACAGGATGACCTTCACTCAATCAAGTCTCAAACAACGAATTAAAAATGGTGATTAAGATGTTAGTTTTGACCCTGTTAAAGCGAGTCGACCAGCGTTCGGAAATTGAAGCTGCCGATTTAATCAGCGCTAAACACATTATATTTGCTACGTAAAATTTGTATGCAAATGACCACACAACACACATTACTCTAAATTAGGAATTTGGGTCTATGTTCACACATTCATTTGGTTAAATTGTTTTTTTATTTCTTACAGAACATTGGCTCTCATTGCGTTGTCATGTGATTTGATCTGAGAGCAGTAATTACATTATGACTGAGTATGTTTCCCCTCAGTGTGAGGTACATGTGCACTTTCTCAGTGGCTCTGACACAAACAGTCCAAGAAAGACAACTAAAATGAAATGGCAGTAGATGATACAAGGCATTGGGTGTTGAGATTGATTCAAGCCAGTGACGTGCAGGGTCAGGTGTGTGGGGTCAAGTATGACACTGGCATCCATATTATGGACGGCATTCAATCAGTATGAATGAACTTTGTGATTTGTGATCGGGAATCCGCAAACTGACCCCCGTTCCCCTACGCACCTTGACCATTGGGGAAAATCCCCCCATATGGATGAATACCTATAAATTCGTCAGAACAAATTTCAGACAAGGTCATCATTTGGATGGGGACTGACGACCATCAGATTCCATGTCACCCTTATCTTCTTGAACATCTTCACAAATGTTCCCCCAAGAGACCTTTCCCATTATTTACCTCACCAGTTGTGAAAGTCCGTGTTCGAATGGCATTAGAAGCCCGTGCAGTTAGATAACTGCCCCCTGTGGGGAATCTGCATTATTCAGGATTAAAGTGCCTCCCTTGGTGCACTGCGATGTGGTGTTCCTTCTTAACACCCCCCCCACCCCGACCCCTCCCCAACCATTTTTGACACAATGAGGACCCTGAATGACACACCTGTCTCCCAGCATTTCCTTGGCAGTAATAAGTGTGCAGTAATTGCTGGGAATTAGGGAGGATTTTGAACACTACTTCTCGACCTCCTGAGTGACACAAACCTTCGAAGGATCCATTTCATTGCTCCCTAAATGCATTTTTAATGTGGAATAAAACACGTTTGGCCCTAGTCATTGTAGTATTAACTTTTATAGTTTTGGCAGAGTTGCATATATGCTTGCTGTAGTTTATGAGGTGCTATTAGAAAAGTTCCGGGATTTGTGTCAAGATATACAATATATTTCAAACCCAAAATACAACTTTTCCCCTTCTATGTGCACGTAAGATGTCTTCAAAGACAAAATTTTGGCGTTTGCTTTGTTCAATGCGTGAGGCGTGTTATGAGTTGTGGCAGGACAGCACATGGTTATTCACAATATCTCGAGCATCTGACAATTCCTGGCCAAGAAGAACATCGCTGTGATGGAGCAACCTACCTCCTTACCCAACCAGGTTCGCTTTTTTTTTTTTTTGCTCATTTCAAAGGGGGTCAAGGGGGTCATCAAGGAAGCCCGTTTTGAAGCTATGGATGACATTAAGATGGACGTGATGACAGAGCTGCGGAGGATGCCAGATGAATCCATCAAGGAGTGTGTGAAGGTGTGGCAGAGAAGGCTGGGAAACTATGTTAGACTCCAGGATGATCACTCTGAAGGGGAAAACTAGTAGCTTGTAGCTTGGATTTGAATTTAAAACACGCTCGTAACTCAAAGCTCTTGTTTCTCAAAATGAATGGAAATTAATTCATTTCAAAAAACATGCTTTAATCTGCTGTTTTAAGTATTAATTTTCAGGCAAGATTTGATTGATTTGAATGATTTAAACTGTTTTTGTCACATAATACCACCGTGGACATTATGCTGTGTCTTCTGGTGCATGCGACTTTGTGTACAAATAAGCAAAGCGATGTTGACGTAAATGCACAATGTGAAAAAAAGTATCCAAACAACGGCTCCTATCTTAGAAAATTCACCAGTAGGGTCACTCGTATCTCAAAGCAGCACTGTTTTTCTCTTGTGACACCAACCCTGAAAGTTTTCTACCACATCTCGTGTACAGGGTTGTGTTATGCAGCAGATAGTACAAACTAGTAGTCAAAGAGTTACGATCACCTCATCAGCATCATACAAAAGTGGTATAGAAATCATGACCAAAATCAAAACATTGGATTTGCAAGATGCATTACTCAATTTTCATCTGCCTTTTGGACCAGGGAATTCCTCCATCTTTCAAGGACTTGTGATTTATCTGTTGAGAGGCGTGTACAATAAATGTTTGCCATCCTTTCTTCCCTTCCTCAGCTTCTTCTAGTGCCATCTCAAACTCTCTCACTCTTATTTCCTGACAGCTTACCTTGCTGAGCCATAATCTTCCCCTTCCAGTGAGCAAGGAACAAGTCCCCTTCTGTTATAATTTGGAAACTGCCAGTTTCACGTGTTAAAAAAAGGCAGCAGTGAATTTAATTAGAAAGCTGTTGCATATCTCTGTGATACATTTCTTTTAATTAACCCCATGTGAATAAATTAAAAATAATAGGGGGCTGAAAAGTGTGGGGGGAAAAAAAAAAACACCACCCTAATGAAGTTTTTCCGTTAATTGGGACGGAGTTTGCAGCCAAACCACAATGTGTCGTGAACACCAGGAGCTAACAATGCCGCCTGTAAGCCTTAGAAAAAAGGGCCCAGGGCCTTCGTGCTGACTTCAAGTGTAAGAAATGCACCTCTGACGTGATGGAAATGACCGTGGGCCGAGAGAAAAGGCAGTCCTGTTCCAGGCTGCTCTGCTGAGACTCCCCATGCCGCGCTTGAAGCCGGGCCAGTGTTATTGCAGCCCTAATGCGGCTGACTCATTTGGAGCGGATCAGGAGTAATTATGGTAGGAAAAGTGGCTGCAGACAGTGGGGGTCAGGACACTTGTAACATGTGAAAAGAGCAATTATTCCAGGAGACAAAACCTTCCCTTATCCCAGGCAGCGCCAGGGTCAATGCGAGGGACGGCTGGGCTCCGTTTCACCGGGGCTTATTAGCCACGGCAAGCTGCAAAGTTTGAGAGAGTGCATCTTGTTAATGAACAGTCCCCTCCTCATCCACACAAGCCCTGTCTGCTCGCTCCCACTTACTGTGGGTGTTAATTATGTTGTAATCATAGCATGCATACAGTCCCAGAAATCACCTCACAGACCCCGGCATTCATACGGCACCATCTGGAAATGTAGCTGCGCCGTACAGTAACATAGAGGGCTCTCACAGGGTTGCGTTTGAGAAAAAAAAAAAAAAGGATGAAATGTAATATTGACTTGGGCTCGGTGAGAAACGGCCTAATTTAATGGTGTGTGTCAGTGTGATTGCCTCCGTGTGTTCACGCATTTCTGTTCTTTGACTCGGAGCTCACACACGCCCCAACCAAGGATGGGAACATGAATCACGCAGTGAATCAGTACTCTTTATTTGACTTATCATTGCAAACGCACTCATCAGGCTGCTTTCAACCGCCATGTGTTTTGCAGCAGATATTATTAACAGATGTCTCGTGTTTTTGTCTTGGCAGTAGAGAAACGTGTCCATGGGCTCAATTACAGCAATGACAGAAGCCCAATGAAAGGGGCTGATTCATGCGCACAATGGCAAGACATCTGCATGAGCAACCCATTAACGCTGGGAGCAGACACTCAGGTCCGCGGATTGTGTCCTCCCGTAGATGTACCTCTGGCAGCGGGGACAAAAACTTAAAAGGATCAAATTAGCCTGTGTTCCTTCTGGAGTGGCAGTCGCAATATTGGCACTATGATTTTGAAATGCGTTTAACATATAAAATGGCTTGTGGGGTGGTGGTTGACTAATCAATGCAGGGCTGACGTCTATTTTACAAATACGTTGAGGTCGGACATGTGAAAGATAATGATGACAAATGCACTTTGTTTCGGCTGTATGCACCCATTTTGTAACGTGCGGCGTGTAATTTGCGAAGCATCTCCATGGCGTGTGGCTCATATTTGCCGCAGCTGCGGCGAGGAATTATTGGGGGCCCCTGGGAGAAAGCCCACCCGGGGCCAGCTTCCACATCCTTGAAAGACCACCGCCCTCTCCCCATGTGTCAGGAAGGCTGAGCGAGTTTCATCAAGATCCTTTAACTCCCCGCGAAGTGACAGAGGGTGCATCGCGTCGTGGCTTTTACGTGATCAAAAATGGCCTTTAACAAACACGCACAATCGGAGGCAACTGTCCCCTCCGCTATTACGGTTGAGTGACGTAAAGAACAGATGTTCCACTGCGATCGAGTGTGGGAGGATATTGAGAGTGTGCATGCATTTCCTTTCAATTGTACCCGGTGCACAATGAGGCGTGCTAAAAAGAGAGCTGCAAATGATTGATTCGTTCATCAAATGAAGCTAATTAACCGTAAATTATTCAGCAATTACGGTGCCATTTCACTTATCAGTCCGGTCATCATTAAGATGCTAACTATTTGCATATTTCAGCATATTAAGTGTTGCTTTGTCTCTTATTGGTTTGGCTAGGTTACAAAAGTAATGCAAATTCAACAAATAAATAAGGGACCCCAAATGGATCAACGCAGTGTCCAAAATAAGAGATACCAATTATTTCTAAATGCTAACAGGACCTCAGAAATGTATTTCATCAATAGTTGTTGAAAGGGTTAATGCAAGTCTTGTCATGTATTTGTGATCATTTTACTTCTCCATTTTCGAGCTTTTCCATTGAGTGCTCCGTGGAATGCATTTTCTTTTAAATCCTACTAATAGCGTTTCAATTCCTTCTGAGGACGGATAAGTTGTGTCGCCCTGCTTGGCCGTGCAAAATGTATCTTGTTTGAAAATAAAAAGAGATGTGGTGATGCACACGAGGTGTCAAAAAAGTTCCAGGACTTGTATCTCTCTTACACACACACAAACAATAAAATCCAAACTACATGTTCAATGTGGGCCAGCATGTCTAAAGAAAATGCACCTGCTCACACTGCTTTGAGCAATCTTCTTAAGTTTCCCAACCTGGCTGTGTGATTATTTTCCCTCTTTCCCAATGTCAAGAGGGTCATCAAAATGATCCGATTTGAAAACATGGATGACATGATGACGGGGATGCAGAGGATCCTGGATGAATCCCTCGAGGAGTACATAAAGGCAATGGCAGAGAGATTGTGTTTGACTCCCGGGGTAAATTTGGAGGTAGTAGAAGATGGGGTTTGTAGAAGTCCTGGAACCTTTCTGACACACCTCGTACCTATTGTGACTTCAGTTAAATAAAAGGTCATTTTATTTCTCTCCATCTGTGATCTAGTTGCCTGACTATCGCGTTGTTTTTCACCCAGGGATGGTGCCAATGGGAAGGTTGTGTTCTACCCAAATTGACACCCCAAGTGTGTTGAGCGGTAAGAAAATGTCTCTCGGCTTGTAAAACAACAACAAAAAAAACTTCTCTATGATAGATTAATTGTTTGTCAGTACTATTTGTTTAATGAGTTAGTGAGCGACTCGCTTAACTCATGAGAGTATTGTCAGTGAAATGTGACTCCTTTTCCTCATAGGGTTGATTTTTTTTTTTTTCTTTGTGGGTTCCTCACAAAAAGTCACGATTGTATTACAAAGCACATCTTCAGGCATTTAGTGCACCAAGCATAGTTTGAACATTTTACAGTGGACTCCCACATATTCGCAGTTTATCATCCACAAATTCACCTATTTGCAGATGTTTCTGTTTAGTTGTATCCTCCATTATTTGTGTATGGGGACGTTACTTATTTGCCATTTTCTGTTACGTGGCCCAAAAAAGTAAGAAAATGATGTCCACAGTACAACAGGACTCTTCAACCATTTTGAAGCTGAGAGCTACTTCTTGGCTCATGACTAATGCGAAGGGGTAGCAGTTTGATACACGCTTCTGAAATTAAAAAGGTGCTCACATGTTAATATTATGTTATTATAAATAATTCTTATTCATTTCTGTGAAGATGCTAATCACGTTAATCACTTGAAAAATAAATACCAATATGCAACTCTTTATAGCAATAACTCGCCACCAGTGTTTAAATTTTCAAATGATTACTGATGCAACATTCCTCGTAGATCACAATGTCCCATCAGTGGTGAGCTATTCTGGCAACAGGCCCGTGAGCTGTTTATGTGGTCGTTGGGGGCTACCTGGTGCCCACAGGCACCACGTCGGTGACCCCTGCTCTCAGTATGTATGATATTTATTGCATTGTACCGTCTCTTTGATTGAGACAATAAACAGTTACTGTTGACCGTATACATGTCCAAAAAAACAAAAACAAATTGCCCTTTCAACAAAACCTCTGCGGCGGAGGGCAGACCTCCTGCGCTCATCCAATCAGAAATCTAACAGCAGCAGTGTTAGTTTTGGGAATGACGCTCAGTGGGAATGGATCGATAAGATGGCAGCGCCCATATTTGCTGCTTTGTCTTATGATAGTTTGGCCAAACTAGGACTGACCATAGGATCAAAACCAGTGAAATCCAGCTCAGCCAAACATCGCCAAACCTGTCTGACTGCCAGATCGTGTTGTCACTGTTTACTCAGCAGTTTCAGGTCAGTTAACAACCAAGTGCTAGGTATTGTAGATTCAAGCATCCTACCAAGATGTTTCTATCAGGAGATGCCACTCCACAGTACCCACCGTTGATATTACACATTTTGCTGTGCAGTCAAATGTTCATTGTTTCATACTTGCCCTGCTACACTGATTCTTAATCATCATCATCATGATCCACTAGGGTGGCTTTCTTGAGCGTGTGAACGACAATTTCACTGCTTTCAGTTTCTTTTTAAATGTATTCGTTTTTTTAGTTCCCTCATTGTTTGAAACGATATTTTGCTCCACGATTATCCAATTACACATTACGAGGTTCAGACCAGTTTTTCTTTATAGTCCCCCCTTTGTTATGAATGAAACAGGCAAGAAAGCTTTCAAGTCGTTGCCCAACTGGAATACTCTACCTGCTGATATTCGTTTACTGTCTTCAGTCCGCATCTTTAAAAATACCTTTTTGTAATTATTCAAAACCTAATTGCCAGTGTTTTCAACGATAACTTTAAATTGAATGCAGTGTGACATTATCTTCATCTTATATCACCTGTATTATGAAACAATAGAATTATTTCTTTACGCTTTGTGTTGAGACCATGGTCGTTAATGGTACTCTCTAAAAGGTTCTTATTGTTTTTCCCCCTGTATATATATATATATATATATATATATATATATATATATATATATATATATAATTTATGTATTTATTTTTCTCTCTGGTGTTGGGGTTTAACCCACGTTTATAAAGAGGTACTGTACATGATGCATCTGCATTATCAGCTGTAAACTGTCCACTGCATTTTTTTAAGGGTACAGCAATGTTTGAAGATGATTGTAAGCGTTTCAAATGCTCCAGTTCATGAATTAGTTTTCATAATAGTTCGTCCCCATATCATCAAATTTAAGCGAGCGTCAAATTCTCTGGCCGTGGTCGGACTTGGTCCCTATCACGAGCAAAGAGCCAAGGTCCACTCTACTGTATGTACATCGTCTGATTTCCCACTAAATTCTTGAAAGTCAGTTGAGACACCTCCCAAACAACTGGGGGTATTTGCAGGACAAAATGAGTGTGCGACTGACTGCAAAGACTAAAGTCAGTGTTAGTGTTTTACATTGATGAGTTGAGCGGGGCTTTAAAGCGAGCAGGCATCCAGCGGAGGCAGAATCCAGTCATTCCAAGATAGGTTAATCTTTGGAAGCGTTGGCCTTTTCAAGCAGGATGTAAAACACACACGTGATATGTATATGGAAAATGTGGTAGTCTCAACCAATTAGGAGTAGTTCTCCAAAGGTGGAGGAACGACCTTTTTGTATAATTAGTTATCTTATTTAAAGCAAAGATTTTGAATGGAATTCCTAATTAGTTGTCATGAAAGGCAAATTAAAAGAGTTTGGTGATCCTCAAGGGACTTAAATGTTTTCTTTTTGAAAAGACTTTAAAGCACATGCGCGCGCACACACACACACACACACACACACACACACACGCACACACACGCACACACACACACACACACAAAGTCATTCTCTCTCTCCTCATTATGACTGCTCTGTAGTTCTGTGGAAGCCTGTCAGAGGAGGATGGTTGGCATACCTGCAGAGAGCTCCCCTAACAAGCCATGAAATGCAAGTAGAAGAGGCTGCCCTCAACCACCGCCGCTTGAATTTGAAGCTTTTTTACCTTCATTTGCAGCTAACATTGGTATTTATAGCAAGTTTTTGTGATCATACTGCAGCAACTTCAAGGGGCCTGTTTAGAGGAGGGTGGGATGCAGGAAAGGCCAAACTCTAATTGATGGATTCCACTGCAGAACTAGACCAATTAGCCTCTACTCTTCAACATCTAATAAATAAATGAGACGTCTTCACACCAGACAACATGCTTATATATAAAAAGCCTGGTGACTAATAAGATTATTTATTTCACCTCTGATACAGACAAATGCAAATAATAGAGAGTTCTTTGACTATTTTAAATGGCTGATTTAAATGCGCAACATTTTTAAAAAGAATCATTTTTCAATCCCTCAGGTCTCTTGCTCTTGATTTCATATCTTGGAGGTTATGTAGTTGCCACCTCTTGGAGTATTAGTGCAAAATCACTAACTACTTTTCAACGACCAGCAGAAAGAAAATCTAGACCAATTAATTTGGTGCCCAGAATAGCCGCTGTAGAAGTACAAACGAATGGTCAACAGGGATTGAGCAAAATTGGTAAAAGCAATTTCTGAAAAAAACAAAAAAAACAAAAAAAAAAACGAATGATATTTGAAATTGTGCATATTCAATGAAACAAACCAATAAGCGAATGGATTCAGGTTCCCCAGACTGGCGAAGTTAGTGTATTGCTAGACATGCATCCACTCAATTTTTACATGCCAACGAGTTCATTTTCGTGAACACAAATGTAGAGGCTACAGCTTGTTTTCGTTGGCTTGAGTTTGATACTGTGAAGTGCTTTAGCTTGGAGCCTCAGAATAATTTGCCTTTCTGTACGCAGTTTTGCACTGCTGTGAACAGCATTTCTTTTGTTGAACAAATGTCAATGTAATACCTCTTCAAAAACTACAAGCTATTTGGAACAAAAAATTTGTTGTGGAAGATCACAGTTATTGACAATTTTGCTCCTCCAATTAAAATGAACAAATTGATCGTCACACTTCAATTGTCCAAGGAATTTTTTTCAAGTGTCACATCATTTCCGTTTATGCTCTTTGTGTTTTTAAGGAAGACATAGCGTTAACACACGCGTGAGCACACACACACACACACACACACACACACACACACACACACACACACACACACAAAATAGTTCTTTGAAGGGCAAACATGACAAGCAGAGAGAAACAGTGCGCAAAGTGAAGCTGCGTTTACAATTGGGCATCAAGCACAAACAGCACGTGAACAAAATCAAACACACCAGCCGCGTGGTAGACAAACACTAGACATTTGCTCCCCTTCACTTATCTCTGAAGCATAAAAACAGAGACACACACAGAACTCGATTTCACTCATCTCGGCCTTTATAGGTGGGTTGCCCCACATGCCAAATTCTGGCAGCACCCCCCTGTTCACCCACCATACCCCCCTTCCTCTGGGTGTTCAATTTATTTATTTTTTTGGGGGGGGGGTGTTTTGAAAGAGAGTGGCAAGTGGCGTCCACTGTGTGTTCTTTTAGATGGATCAATAGCTCAGTGTGTGAGAGAGTGTCTTAAGAGCTGTTGTGTGGTGCTCTCAGCTGTGGCAGACCTGTTAGTGCTGCAGAGGAGTGCTGCGCGCCCCTGCCTCGGTACCAGCAGTGGCCTGAGGGGGGCTTTTAGTACGAACACAAATGTCAGCCACACATAGACTATTAGTGTTTAGTGCAGTTATTAAATGGACTTTATTTGTCCTTTAGGAGGCTAAAAGGCTCACTTAAAGGGGGCCTGCGTGACACCGGGACAATTTGCGAGTTGGGTAACTTTGGGCTCGCTCATTGCAGACACATGAGCACGGATAAGTGTAAAGGCTGTAGGAGCCGTGTGTGTGTGTGTGTGTGTGTGTGTGTGTGTGTGTGTGTGTGTGTGAAGAAGAGTGAGTGTATGCTAAAAGGCACTTAGGCCATAACATATCTCACTGGGGTCTGGTAGCAGCGTGTTTTGCGGTCAGAGGCTTTTTAAAAGGTTAATGTTAATCTATACCAAACAAAGCCCATGAGGAGCTTTTACAGCTCTGGACAGTTGAGTGAAACGGGCTTGATGAAATGGTAACTAATGCACTACACGGCCCGCTGTAAGTACCACAATAAGCAAAATAGATCCCGGATTTGATGTATTATGTATTGTGCAAACTCGGTACTGCAAGTGATCATGTACCGTGAGTGTTACAGCGTGTTCTTGGTGGAACGAGCAAGTGAAGGGTTGGTAGTCCAATGTGACCCGCGTGTTTATCTACTGTACACGGAAGAGTGTTTTCTTTAATGCATATGAAGCAGGTCGGCGCTGTGCCGCCGTTGCACGTGAGGCCATGCTTAGACGCCCGCGGAATCAGCCCGCTTATCAAAAAGAGAACATGAAAAGTCACTCGGGTTCCCGCGACCGTAAATCACGCCTCGCTATTTGTCTCCTTATCACTCCAGGTGTGCCGATGCTCTCCGTCCAGCCCAAAGGGAAACAGAAGGGGTGCGCTGGCTGCAATCGCAAGATTAAAGACCGCTACCTACTCAAAGCCCTGGACAAATACTGGCATGAGGACTGTCTCAAATGTGCCTGCTGCGACTGCCGCCTTGGGGAGGTGGGCTCCACCCTTTATACGAAAGCCAACCTCATCCTGTGTCGTCGGGACTACCTGAGGCAAGAAAGACACACAATCACTTCACCGCAGTCGCCGCAAACACAAAGGACCGCATTACAACGCAGTACACGTTATGTGAGAGGATCACCAAAGTTTTATTTGCCGCTAAGTGGAGTGTAGCAGGTGCATATTTTACCAGAGGCTCCATTCATGGGAACTTCTGAAGATTTTTATTTTTTTTTTTGATATCGTGGAATCCATGCAGGCAAAAGCCACACTCAGCAGAGTAGTAGACGGCTTTTTAATACTTTAAGCTACATCTGAACCTCTTTGACAATGGCATTCCATCTCCCGTGAAACACATTACCTTTGTGGAAAAGCAATGACAACAAGAACTTCAAAAACAATTTCTCAAACAATAGGATGTTTTTTCAAATTCTGACATTTGTCTTGGCTTTTTCTAAAGCAATCACTCCAAAAAGATCAAGGTCAAAGCGAAACAAAAATCCCAACAAATTAGTTCCACTTCACAATGCCATATCCTGCCGTGGCTTTCTAGGGTGTTAGTATTCAACACCTTTTTCTTGAGATATCACCAACTTGTGGCCTGGCATGCACATTACACTGTTTTCATTTCTCCGTTATTGATTTGACCACTAGCCCCGTGTACATGAAATTTTCAAAGCCCAAAAAAAGAAGATGTGTAATAACCATGGACAATTGTCCATTAATGCTCTCTTGTGCCCTCTACAGTTGCAGTATGTGTAATGTGCGCATGAGCTCCAGTGATAAATATAATTAAAGAAAGAAGCCAAGCAAAGAAATGAAGTAGACAAACACCAGTGTAGCTTTATCAACAAAATGTGTTATTTTATTTCGCATACCGCAAAGGTTTTGCAAGAACACGACTCTCAACAGTAAATCCGTCCATACGCTGAGCAATGTGGCCAGTCGCGACCAAAAGCACAGTGAGCAACTTGTTTTGTTGCAATTAGATATTTGACTGGTAGATGAATACACTGGAGTGTATATCGGCCAAATTAACGCCATCTCGTATCAAATGAGTTTACACAGCAAAAACATGTTTCCTGGTGTATAGTATGCATCATGTTTCACAAAAAGATTTAGTGTATAGAAAATGTTATATTTAACTATGGCTAAAAAGCAAATCGTGAAGAGTCTCTGCCACCGAAAGGTTCATCTAACTTGCATCAGTGTTAGTGCTACAGAAAATACAACATAACGTGTCTATTCCACCAATAGAATACCAAAGCAATATGGGGTCACCATGGCGTGTGTGTGTGTGTGCGTGCACTGTAGAAAAATCACAATGTTTTCAAGAAAGCTGTTAGTAGCTGTCAGTAAGATTCATATACTTTGCCCTTGTAAGCAAAAGACCTGCCATTTAGAAGGCTTTCAGTAGCTGACATGATTGCAGCAAACAGATGACTACTCAAATCAATGTTAGCTGTCTTGGTATTCATTTTCCCGGGTTCTTTTGTTTCTTGTTTTGTTTTCTGTTTACATGAACTAGTGCGCAACGAATGTCATGTCAAGTGAGCTGAACGAAACCTCAAGGTGGCCTTGTTGCTTCACCAGGGTCTTTGTCTCCCCCGACACACACACACACACACACACACACGGTCTTCAGATGCCCCTACCATCTGCTAGTTAAATTAAACATGACCATTTCCTGAGCGTTAAGTCACATTCCCAATGAGATCGGACCACTTATCCGTGAGGGAATCCCCCAGAGGCTGACTTAGAGATGCCGCTGCCCTTGCTACCCGCCCCCTCCTTCTTAAAACCCCCTCCCCTGCAAAGTCCTCCCCCATTCACCAATTCCCCTTCCGCCCACGTCTGTCCAATCCCTCATTGATACGCTCAGCCTTCTTCCTACAGGTTTTAATTGGTTCATTATTCTGATTTAGAGCAACATGCTCCAACTGCGCTCATCATTTCAAATCACCACAAATATTCTAGTTTAGAATACCTTCATCAAGTCTTTCCTCCTACCTACAGATGGTAAAAGAAAGTCTACACACCATTGTTCAAATGGCCCATTTCTTTTTTTGTTTTTTATATATAGAGACACAGAGAGAGAGAGAAAGAGAGAGAAACCCCACACAGGCACAGGGAATACATGCAAACTCCAGACAGGAAGGTCAGAGCCTGGAATCTAACCTTAAACCTCTGTACTGTGAGGCAGGTGTGCAAACCCGTCAACCACTTTCCAACCTACTTTTTTGTGCCGCTAGTCATTTTCATGTGGATACATTTTCAAAGAACGACAAATAAAATATCACTCATCATGATACGCTTCAATGAGCCGGCCTATTCTGACAAGCGTTAAAACAGCAAAGACACAGGGGAGAGAGAGAAAAAAAATATAATTATCATTTAATAGTAGAGCAATCAACCCAAGGTAAATAATGTAAAAAAAACACACACACAAAAATCTCCCAAACACTTGGCAAAGGTTTTACTGATCAGTCGAAACAAAGGTTGAACTCTTTGGGTAGAATCTAAAAGGTATCTTTGGCACGAAACCATTCCTGCTAAATATCAGACCTTAAAGTGAATCATTGGAGTGGCAGCATCATGCTTTGGCATTGGACAAACAGTTCCAAATAGCAGTATTTAGCACAGATCCTTTAGGCTTCTTCTAGAAAACAATAACATGTCAGAAAAAGCCTACTAGAACAGCAAAGCTTTATTAGGGGTTAACGAGAGACACTTAACATGGTGGCAGTTGTGCGCGACTCCAAATTTAACACGAATTTGAATGTGATTTCTGAGCATAACCACACGCCAGGTATAAGAGGGTGTGCGTACTTGTATTACATAATTGTACTTTTATTTCCCTTCTTTAAAAAATTCAGCTGCGTTGTACAGGTTATAGGTCACATTAATAGTGGAAAAAAGTTTTTAAATGATTCATCTTGGACTTCTTTTTTGGAGAACATATTTGGACAGGGGTGCGTAGACTTTTTACATCCACTATGGCTCACTCAGAGACCCTCGTGACATTCTTCTTGCATCTCAGATTTTCCCCGGACCCACAAGGAGCCCACAGCCCACTCCAGAGGCGCTGAGTGATGTTACACGAAGATAGACCATTACCATCCATTAGATCCCACCCTTAGTTAATGGTTTAAAGAACCAGTGAGAGCTCCGTCCGCTAATACCCCCGTGTTGCCCCCAGAAGGGACGGACGGTGCATACGAAGTAATAATAAATGGGAATATGAACAAGTGAAGGCAAAAATCATGAAGCGCAGAGTTTCGCGTGTAAAAATATATCGGCTGAAAGGACACTGTGAGTGCCTTGCTGGCACATTGGAGGAAATATGAAACGCTTTTGCGCGCATTAACCCCGGGCGAGATGTTGAGGTCAGAGATGGGGTGTAAAAGGGAGACGGCTGAAGAAAATCAAGAATTCTTAACAGCAAATTATGGATTTTTGAAAATAAAGTGGGTTTCACGCTCCGCTTTTGGTCAGGAGTGCCTGCTCTTCAGAATGAAACAACAATGGCCAGAGCTGCTTGACTAATTGCTATTAAAAACCTCGCTTTGGGTGTCGTGCCGATTGTGTTGACGTCGACCATCTCCTTCCCCTCTTCCTCTTTGCTTCCTCTTCGGTGAACTAAGATGAAGGCATCCCTCACCTGCAGTAATGAAGCGAAATCCGTGCACTGAATTAGCCTTCTGTACTACATTAAAACAAGCGGGTGGATCAAACACACTTTGGTTATTTCCCAGGCTTTGGAACCCTGCCATGCTCCCATTAATTATTATAGGAGCTCCATCTGTGATTGTCCTTCAGTGGCATTAGCAGCTTATTGAATGCACTCACGCGTTCCCGAATCTTCAACACACACGTACACACATCTGTGCCACGGTCCCCCACTGCCCTCCAAATGATTGCACTACAGAAAGTTCACAAATACAATACCTTTTTTTTTTTTTTTTTTTTTTAGACCCCACCGTTATCACTAAAGGATAATAACATATTAATTAGGTGTTTCATTTATGTCAAGGGCTCTGTATCATTTGACTCCACCCGAGGCTTGACAATCTAGTTGTGATTTGATCATCTGCACCGAATTAATTTAATCTCCTGTTTCATATATAAGAGAGGCCCGAATAGTCATCCACTTATCAAACGGGCAGCATAATTAACTGAAAGAGGAAAATGTTTCCAAGATAATGAACAGTACAATTTATCCACAAACTGCTGATGGGGATGATAGCTCCAGCTGGGCGTGTCCATCTTTTCAAATCTGTCATGTCCTGATGGTAGACTTGAAGAAAGTACCTGAAAGCGATACGAAAGTACAGTACAGTGGTGCCTTGAGATATTAGTTTCATTTGTTTCGGGACCACGCTTGTAACTTATATCACTCCTTTCTCAGATCACCCTTTTCCATTAATCCAACTGACCCCATCCACCAAGACCCCCGCCCAATCAAAAAATGTTATAATGTGTATTTTCATGAAAAAAAAAACACTCAATAATATATTACTATGGTGTACAATGCATATATACCGGACCGAAAATAATAATTGAAGGCCATTCCAAATGCACTGAAGAGAGTAAAAAAAAAAAAATCTTTTGAACCTGAAGAATTCTTGAAAAAAAATGGGTGAACCACCATTTAGTGTTTTCCATGGAAAAATAGAGGTTGGTTCCTCCCCCCCAAAAACACACACAAAAACAAATGATTAATCCAAAACTCAAAAAAGGTCTTGGAAAAAAAACTGAATCGGTGAATCCACAGGTGCTGAAATCTAAGTTTGTGGGGGCCCACTGTAATGACGTAATTATTATTATTATTATTATTTTTTTTTTTTTGCATTCACTTGAATGGGCTTTGTGCTGCAGTGTGAAACAGACCGACAAATAGCAAACGTTAGCCTGGACATCACATTAACCGTAGCCGTCTAAAAATAGAATCGGTACGCACAGAAACATTTCACGTAATATGCAGTCCGGTCTTAAAAGAAGGCAATGTACGGAGCCATTGTGGGAGATGAAAGCTTTTGACATGAGCAAAGTAGCACACTGATGAAACGAAAGGCGGCACTCCTTTCGCTAAGGGCTCGTTGAAGTTTAACAATAGAGGAGGGAGAGCAGAGTTTCTCTGATTCCTTAGTGCTACCCAACGTCAGCACACAAGTTAAAGCCTTCTGGCACCACACTCGAGGACTTTACAGTTGATTACCAGGTCATTATTTGAGTCTCCCGGCTTTAAAACCAACATGGTGGTATTTTATATTCTGCTGGATTTTGCCTTTGCTGGTGTGAAGCCTTTTGTCTGACCACATCTGTGGAGAAGACAGAATGACCTTTAACCCCAGTGTCATTCCTAAGAACATGCAAGTGACACAGTCTGGGATTTTCTGATTCCACATAAAATGTTATTTCCTCTGCATTTAGTCCATACGCTAAGTAACTAATTACTACTATGTAACTTAAAACACTTGTTTCCTGAAGCATAAAAGCAGCGACTGAAAGGTAATGCAGAATGGTAAAGAACAAAAAATAAGTAGAGTATTATCATTCATAACAGTACCATTGTAATGATCAAGAGGTCAGGTGCCACGTGGTATTTGTCACAAATGCCGCGACATCATTAGATACACCTGCATCATCTCATGACATCCTGTACAAGAGCAAATTCAGCCTTTACAATGATTATAATACTCAATTTAGATCAAAGTTCAGTTAAAATATGTTTATTAATATGCTTAATAGCTTCCAGTGATGTGTAACTGGGCTGCAGTACACCCAATGGCGTTTCTAAAACTAAATTTACCCTTTTCAAATGCGTAAACGAAGACTTCTCTTTTATATGAGGTTCATTTAATTGTGTAGTTGTGTCTAATATTACATCGAGTGAGTGCACTGTCAGTGACAAACTGAAAGAAGCAATTTCACTGTCACATCTGTTCAGGTCAATCCAAATAAATGAATCCCAGAAGTGTTTAGTTTTAATGAGCTTTTTATGCTTCAAACCTCAATATAGCGCAGACGATTGATTGACAAATTCAGATGACCTGGAATGTAATTAGATATACTTTACATGGCATCACGCACATTAGGTAGAATGAGGAACTTCCCTTTGGAGACCACTGATTCATTCTGTCCATATAAGAAGAGGGATTAAATGACACCTGCGTGTTCACTTTTACAATTAAGGCTCAACACGTTATTTATATATGATGAACACACACACACACACACACACACACGGTGGTGTTCAGTTGCGATATGATGTACTGTATAGTATTTTACAAATTTGAAGAATGACAGTATTTGACCAGGCTGAGCTACTCCTTTTGTATCTGGTTGAAAATAATTATGATCATAAACACTAAATCATTGGCATGATTTCACACTAGATTTGTAAGAACACGATGCAAGTCCTTTCGTCATTGCACTCGGCACGTTAAGAATCGCTTTGACAAGCGAAATCTTCATTTGTCATCCATGGATTTTTAATCAGAGTAATACGCATGCATTCATAAGATAAAGATTTGTTCATTTAGCCATTTTAAAGATCAATTCTTATTTATTGTCAATCTGTGTCCCAGCTAACATCCACACCTTGGAGCCTGATGTTTGACATGCTGTTGTGCATTGCGCAATGTTGTTACGGTGTACTGTTGCTTCCCATCAGGCTCCACTCAAGAGAGCAGAAGTGTTTTTTTTTTTTTTCAGTTCAACTCCAGAAGCTTTTTAGCTTCACCCGAATGTAAATGTGTTTGAATGTATCTCTTCAGCTCTTATCTCCTCTTAGCAGGGAAAAAAAGCCCGATTGGACCGTGAACCTCTGCTGATGTTATAACCCGGACTCATCATTTACTGGTGGAAATACGGCGCGCACTGTCAGATCAGCACAATTTCATATATTTTGCCTCTCAATTTGTTGGTGTCGAGAGAACAAAATGGGCGCACAGTATTTGCCTGCCATGGAGCAAATAAAATTGAGAAGCAGATCAGCTTAGCGAGAATGAAGTAGATCCTTCATCATTTAAAACCAGTCAGGTTATTCAGCGGGACATGGCATGCTTATGGCCCGTGCCATCATTGAACTGCATGTGTATTTCACTGCACAGCTATTTAAATAAGGTGACTGTATTTTTTTTTATCCCTTTTTTTTGTTTACCGAGCATTCTGTAACTTGGGGTTATTCGAGAGTACACAGTCGACTGAGCTAAACCAAATCAGAAATACAAATGGGTTCCTTCAAATGGTTTTATTTCCCCATCTGACCATCATGGCCACACCCCAAACTGCTATATTCATGCAAGATCAGATTAAACTGGGACATGATTGAAACTCTGACTCTCTTTACCCACCAGTCATGTTCCGATACACGGAACTCTTAGGATTATTAGAACACAAGTTTAAACTATTTGTTATTTGTGTTTGTAATGTTATATAAGTTGTACTTTTTACAAATATTTCTTAGTTCTCTCTCTTATTCAGAAAAAGATCTGCAAATAAGAGGTGCAGTGTGCTTGCTTCAAGTTGTTAACACTGGTGCCTGGACTTGGAAGTGTCCTGACTTGTGCAGTTTTCAAGATAAGAAAAAATATATATATATTTTTGGCATCGACTTGTGAGCAAAAAAAAAAAAAAAAATTAGATGTATGTGCGAGATGATGGCAGCAAACTCAACTCACAACAAGCAGCAGAAGCTGAGCAGACAGTGACTAAAAAAGGCTTCAAGCTGTTCATTGCCACCACCAGCTGGAGTTTCCTTTAATACAAAACATAAAGCAAAGAGAATTACCCGTTGCACATTTAAAACAACGCAACTTTGCATACACAATGCCCATTAGTAACACACAATACAAAAAGTTGCCATAGATGGGCTAAGAAATAGCATTGATAGTGATGGCGTTATAACCCTTGAAGCAACAGTATTTGGACAAAAAGCAACGCATTTCGAAAGACAATCTAACAATACTTCCAGGCATATACACTTGATCCTCTGTGCAAAACAAATACTACCATTGCAAGTTTACCAAAACAGTCTAAAAACTCTTCTTTGTCCAACGTGCACCACATGAAGCACAAGGATGGCATTTCCATTTATGTCAGTGGGGAAAGATGACAGATGATGTAAGTGTTTTGAGTTTTGATTCTTAAGTTGAGTTAAAGTATCATGAAAACTGACACATACAACAAAAGTGAATGAAATGTATACTCCAAACACAAAAATGTTCAACCAAACTACATATTAACGTAAGTCTGTTAGCTTAATGCTCCAACACAATGTCGAACACCTTAAATGGTTCACAGAAATGAGCGTGAAGGCAAAGGTAATTCTAAACTTTCAAACACCTACTCAGTCACATCACACACACAACAAAAGAGAATTCAACATCGTGGATTTCAAAGCCAAAATGTTCAACCAAACTCATAGTCATGTACACTCTCTGCTTAGTAGGGGACCTTCTCTGCTTCTTCTCTTAATTATGCTGCATCCAGTAAAGCTCCAAGTTGCCCAGCACGTTGCGGCACAGCATGCTCTTCAACGTAACGCTGTACACTATACTTCTAATTGTGTCTTCCTACATCTACACTCATGTGTCCAAAATGTCGCAAACAGGAAGTGGAAAAAACCATCTCGAATCTCCTGTTGATCGCACATGTACACCGCATAGTAAACCATTGACTGTAACACCAAGTTGTTGTCACACTATTTCTGCTTTACACCCTATGAATCCCTCTGGGTGAACATAACAGCGCTTTCACTCTCCTGTTTCTTCCCTGCAACTCCTCTGGGCCAGTGGCCTCTAATTAGAAGCGAGGCTGCCGACCGGATGTTTGCTTTAACAAGGTGATCGCAGCGGAATGAGAGCAACATAGACAAGGAAAACATTAACACTGTGACTCCTCAATGTGGGCCCTACAAAATTAGGGAGAATACTTTTATGTGGATTAAATATTGCCTCCTGAAAAGCTATAAAGCAGTCATTTTGACGATTGATTATATAAATCTATCAGTACTTATAAAACTCCACATGAACCCGTTCATGCACCCTGTAACCTGATAAAAAATAGGCTGTCCACTGTGGTGAGCGCTGTCCCTAAAAGGGTTGAACATGAATACAGACAGACAAGTGAAAAGTATGTGTGGCCTTATTTCTTTTTAGCATTAAAATAGCCTTCTCTATATCTTGCTTGGCCCATGATAGCTGCAATGCATATAGGAAAAGGGTCTTGTTCCACTCAATTACTTTAATTTTGGGCATGTTTGAAGCAAAAAGATTGAGGCACAAAGAGCATATTCACATCTGTAAAAAGAAAATGACAGCAATATTGCTGCATGAACAACACTGAAGAGCAGCACTAAAAACACTTGTCGAACAGGTGAAGGCCAACAGGGCATGCTTGGAGCTGATTGCCTACCATTGTACCATTGAGATCAATTCAATAGATGACGCAGACACTTAACTCATTCACTGACGCGGACGTTGGTATTCGTCAGTTGGAATCCAAACGTCTCGTGCTACTGACGTCTGTGAAAGAACTGTAATGGCTAACAGATCCCTGTAGATGGGGGTGTTGCATAACTTTGGAGTTGAGATTAATGTATCTATTGAGTAGACTGTAGATTAAAGTTTGAATCTGGGCATCTCACATCGATTATGAGGGAGAGAAATGCCAACACAACGGTAGTCAAACAGGTTTATGCACCCTGCATTCGAACTGAGCATGTATATGTATGGTATATACGGACACAGTAGGCAGTTGAAAATGTGTGTCGCAATGGTGAAATAACATTCCAGTTTATGACATGACATGAATGACGAACCCCATGTGAAAAAAGGCCACTGACGTCATGCTGTGTTTCCTCATTTTATATAAAACTTTCTGCCATAGAAAGCACTTTCTTAGTCTTGTTTTTGTTTTATAATTTGAAGCATCACAATATCAAAAACTATGCGCATCAAAGTCACTCTTCCACTTGACATATTTCTTTTCACAAAAAGCTTGTGCTTTTTGGGTCAGAAACGGGGTTTTCTGGTGAAACCTACCCATGTCCTACCGCTGATTAATAAAAAATGGAGAAGCTAGAAAATATTTTACTTTAATGCAATTATCAAAATACTAAACTTCTAAAATAAAATAAAAAAGTAGACACAATGGCCTGATGAAGACTGAAAGGAAACCAAGAAATTAAATCCAAGAAAAGTGACAAAGATGAGGCACACCTGGACTCAAGTGGCTTGGTATTGACCTGATTGGTTGACACCAGGAACGGGGCTGACGAGAACAGGTCGAGACGAAAAACCAAGTAATCACAATGTGAAAAAGGACACATGACAAAACTGACAAAAAAAGTGTTTTTAAACTCAGATCGTGTTTTAAAACCCCTGTGCTGTGAAAATGGTTTGCAGTAAATTCATTAATGAAATTTTAAAAAATGTCAATGTCACTTAAGTGGCTTGTAAGCTAATTGCAGTAATAACCAGATTAAGACACTAAAAAGAATAAAACTATAATTTCTTAACAGCAAAGAAAAAGCATTAAGAACACACTGGGGTTTTTTTTAATTCACCATTTTTGCATCATTTTGCAGCAAAGCAATACATACAGCGAGTTTTAATGAACTTGGATATTTGAGGGCGAAACGTATGACAAAAGGGACATCATGTGCATGCGGTTGGTTCCATTTGGTCATGTGAAAACAAGATTATCAAAAGGAACATTCTTGAAGTCAGAAGCACTGTAATCAGAATCTGCTCCTTTTTTGGAGTAATCCGTGTAAAAAGAGAACATGTTTATGGCTGAGAAAAAAAATAAAAAGTGAGAAAAGGGTGTCCATTCATGTAAAAAAAAAAAAAAAATGTTTGAACTCGCAGCTTCATTATACAACAAAGACATTTGCGCAAAACCCAGCTGGCTTTGCTTTGCAGATCGACACATTAGTTCTTTTTCATTTGGGAGAAGGAAAACAATTTGAGCAGCCCAAATGATTTACCTCAGACTTGTTTTTGTTGTTTATGCATTGTGCAAGGGATATACTGTATGCTTTGAAGGCGATTAAAGCCATGTGATCATTTTAATTAGATCATTAGGCGAGAATTAAGATCTATGTTTGTTTCTCTCATTAACTCCAACACCGAGCAGGCGCCAGGAAAGATTTGTGGATTTCATGCAGCATATTGCCATTCATCCCCCCCCCCCCACATCTTTCCAAGTTCTCTTTTTGTCACGCTCGCTGTCAGCATATTTTCTCTGCTCTTATATTTCATCAAGGTAAAGGGAAGCTAGGTTAATCTGTGTCTGTGCTCTCTGTCTTGCAGGCTCTTTGGTACGACGGGAAACTGCGCAGCCTGCAGTAAACTGATCCCAGCCTTTGAGATGGTGATGAGAGCCAGAGATAATGTTTACCATTTGGACTGTTTTGCCTGTCAGCTTTGTAACCAGAGGTAAGCAATAGGCATTAAAAAAAAAGAAAAAGCTTTAAGACGGCTGATCGCTTTTCAACCTCAGAAGATGCAGAAATAGCTTCTCCCTTCATGCGCAACCCAGTTGACTGTCTGGTTTGACGAGCGCGCAGGCCGCACCGGCAGAAGCCAGAGTGAAATTCTGTTGTAAAAATAAAGGTTACCGCATTGTGTTTGTAATGGTCTGCTAATTATTTTTCTTGTCACACACTGGCAGCAGTTTGCAGCTCGATCTGTGAATCTAATTGCAAGGGCGCAGCAACATTAACTCTTCAGAGGCAGCCGTTGTCGCTGCCTGCACGGGCCCAGGTGTGAAAGGCTCTTTTCTTAGTCGGGAAACAAGAATCAAATTGGGGTGAACACAAAGCCTTTACAAAGAATATGACATATCCTAATACTGCTTTTTCCCCCATTAGAATACTGTTGGTAATGGCGCCAGTCTGGGAGCAGAATGTCCTTTGCATGCTTGTCAGGGGTGCTGTGACCCTGTTCTTCCGCACAGCACAAACCCATTAACCTTGTGCGGGCCACATTCAGTTACCATAGTGAACACCTGCTGTAAGGGAATTATGACCGTACTCTCTCTCTCTCTCCTCTCACTTGGAAAATACAGTGTCACCTGGCACAGTAATGACAGTCTCAACAGCATGGCACGTAACCAAAGCCAACCGGTGTTCCGCTATAGTTTTGCTCTTCTTGACCTAATGAAGTCACATAAACAGATACGGCGGTGCCTTGAGATACGATTTAGGAGTTTTTCAAGATACGAGCTGGAATTCGGCTGACTTTTTGCTTTGACTGGCACGCGCAAACGTGAGATATAAGTACTCTGTAGGGGCAGGTGACTCAACTCACATCATAACAAGCTCTATATATGTATATATAATAACTAGGCATATTATAAGTGAATTCGTATTGCTGATACCAGTTTGAATTTGACTTGGTAGGGGATTCAGGTTGGCATTGGAGATATCACGAGCCAAAGCATACTTTAGGTTGTGGGCCTATCAGGATTATATATTTATACATTTTTTGGGACATACGAAAATTAAATGTTTATATTTCAAAATAAATCTTAAACTTAAAATACATTAAAATATGTTGCTATTCATAAAAATACTTGTCAAAATAACATTCCAGGTATTACCATTCATGTGCTTTTCATTGAAAGTTCTAATTCTAATTTGCTTTGATGCCATTTTGTCAGAGCTGGATACTTTTCTTGGCAACGTGTTTACAGTATTTATATTTGGGGGAACGTTTGTTGTTTGTCAGGATGGCCATTTATCACGGAAACCGATGGGATGTTTTCTTCATTTCCATCATGGAGAACAACCGCTAACGCGGATACGTGTGACCAAATATGTAACAGATGTGGGATTATGGGATTTGTAGTTTCATCAGCGTCATCGGCGCTTCACATCACGTCATTAAGAGCAATACAGTGACGTGTGAGGGAATCAAAGTAGGAGGCATTTCCCAGCATGCTTAGCTCTAGTCACAATTATCACCCTTGCCTGTTGGCAAGGCTTTTTAATGTGTTATTCTGTTCAGACATGGTGTAATCATTAAGGTGGTGTCAGTTCTTGTCATGTACAGTTAAATTCTTGTGAATCTGGCACCCTGAGTTACAAAGTTAATTCAATTAATGACACTCTGGTCTTTCACAGCATTAATGAATCATGTGAATGTTTGTACCATGAACTAGTTCCAGTCTAGTTGTCATATAAGGCAGATTTCTCAAAGTGCTGTAGGAAAGAATCACTGAATTAAATCTTCCAACACTTGAGAAAGTTTCAGTGGTTTGAACGTTTTGTTTTGTTTTTTTTTTTTTTATCCAACAATACAGTACCGTATTTTCTGGACTATGAGGCGCACCTAAAAATATCAAATTTTCTCAAAAGCCGACAGTGCGCCTTATAATCTGGTGCGCCTTATTTATGGATCAATATTATGATTTCTTGGATGGAGTGTTTTAAATTTTCTGGAAAGCACTTTGTTACAATTGAAGCGGTTGTGAAAGCTCTATAAGCAGTAAATAAAGCTGTTTTGTATTCCCTTTAGTGAAGCTCCATCGAGTGGATGCAGCCACTATTGTCTCTTGTATTCTATGCGCCTTATAATGCGGCGCACCCTATATGTGAAAACAGTTTTGAAATAGGCCATTCGTTGAAGGTGCGCCTTATACTCCGAATCGCCTTATAGTGCAAAAAATACGGCAAGTGTGCTAAATGCAATTCAGTTGTTTTGAAGTTTTAATGGTGATCATTATTTTGGTAAGACTGAGAACCACTGAAATATCAAGTTTGTCAAACAGTATAAGCTATATAACAATATCCAACAGCCATCCAGATTTTGCATAAACCAGGCAAACACAACGTCTGTTAAGAGATTCCAAGATTCCCACTTCTGCGTAGGGGCAGAAGTCCCACTTAGGACTTGCAAGATGAACTTCAGATGAGTTTCTGGCCTCTGGTCCGCCAATATTAAATTCCTGTTAGGTTGCTAATAATGATTATAATAATACATTTTATTTGAAAGCTCTTTTCATAGTACTCAAAGACACTTTACAACAAGAATTAAGAGAAACGGTTCAGTTTAAAGCTTAATAGACACAAGTTTTTAAACAAACAAATGTCAAGAAAAAAACAAAGCAAGAAATGAGTCGCGAATATGGTTGCGGAAAACAGGTGAGTTTTGAGAAATGATTTGAAGGATGGGAGGTCAGCACACTTGCGGATGTGTTGAGGTAGCGAGTTTTAAAGGGCAGGAGGGGAGACAGATAAGGCTCGGTACCCCCTGGTTTTGTGCTTGGAGGTTTGCATTTGAGGAGTGGAGGGAGGCGGGTTGGCCGATTTTTCACTTTTGGTATGATGATGAAATTATCTCATTCCAAGCCAGCCACAATTATTCAAAGATAATTTTTTTTTTTTTTTGGGAAGGGAACATTTCGACACACAGACGCATCACTTAGTCACGTCCTAGTCACTAATCATCTGGCATTTATCTCTTTCGACAGGTTTTGCGTGGGCGACAAGTTTTTCCTTAAAAACAACATGATTTTGTGTCAAATGGACTATGAGGAGGGTCAGCTGAACGGGAGCTTCGAGTCGCAGGTCCAATAGTGGGGAGCTTTGTACCGTGGCAGCGACAATCAGCTCCACGAGTTCCACAACACCATGGATGTTCTGCTGCACTTGGAAAAAGACAAGCGTCTGTCTGCTTGCCTGCAATACTTTTTAAGACCCCTTTATTAGTTCCTGAGGACTCTATTGTAAATGTTCAACTTTTTGCCCCTCCCTCACCCCAACACTGAGCAGTTACAAATGTTGATGTACAGTTGTGCCTGCTTAGCTGAGCACGACATTGCTTGTATGTTTTGTGAAACCGGTTCCCGGTTTGTTTTCTTTTAGAAATGGTTAATTGGAGGGTATGTACAGTCTGTTTTCTCTGTATATATAAACTGGAACATTTATTTTATGAAATGTAATGCAATTTTATTACTAGTGTGAATTAAAGATTCTTAAATGTTCATAGTGAGGTTTTTTTTTTTTTTTCCTCTTGTACCAAAACCAAAGTTGTTGGAGAGGGAGCCCATCACTTGATTGAAATGTAATCGTGTCTCCAAAACGGCAATGGTGTAAAAAGGCCTTGCAAGAGAAATTATATTTGAAGTCTTTCTTGCAATCATGATGCAACAAAATGTGTTTTGTTACATTTTACAGAACTCTGATGGAATTCGATAAACTGTTGAAAATGAAGTCATATTTTATTCGGAATAAAAGAATGCTTCTCCAATCGGTGTTGTTGTGGTGAAACGTGTCACTGAGCTGCTCTCAGTGATTCATGCATTCCTAATTGCCGCCTAATAATGAAGATGAATCAGCCTGGGGGGGGAGAAAAAAATATACAAGAGGAAATGCATTAGACGGAGGAAAAAAGGTCGAGTTCAGCTAAACTCCTTAACTGCGGAGGTCTGAAGTATTATGGCCCGCTGTGTGTGTGTGTGTGTGTGTGTGTGTGTGTGTGTGTGTGTGTGTGTGTGTGTTCCGGTTCCAAGTGTACACCGCCTACTGCCTGAAGAAAGCTGAGATTTACGTGTCACAATTTAGGTGTGAAGAGACACAACAATTCAGTATTTCTAAAATATTCTGATTATTGTTATGATCTTTCTTTCATTTTAAAGACACTAGTTGGCAAACTTCACATCAACCCAAGTAGGACTTTTCTACCAGCACG
The DNA here is from genome assembly GCF_001891065.2 of Hippocampus comes. Lineage (NCBI taxonomy): Eukaryota > Metazoa > Chordata > Actinopteri > Syngnathiformes > Syngnathidae > Hippocampus > Hippocampus comes. The sequence continues at coordinate 2,905,837 of NW_017805824.1, forward strand.
CCTCAAAACAGCAATATAATTTGCTCACACGTAAATCAAAGGTGTAAAGAGCAGGAATTAGAAATGCATTAAAAATTCAGCCCCACCAGCAGGTGTTTAAGTAAAGGATTAGGAAGGCGTTCATTATACCACATAAGAGAACATTTTAATTGCAATTTGTGGATTGATTTACAGGGGGAAAACAATCAGGAGCCACGCAATGAGGCTGATTGCACATTTTCTTGGGGGTGGGAGGGAATTAATGAGGAAACAGCGCGATTCTGTTTCGAGCAATGAATTTACACTCTTACATGGATGTAACCTTTTATACATGCACTTTTTTTAATTTGAAAAAAAATCATTCAAAAGAACAAGGAGCAAATGGGCCACGCTGACAAAAAAGTTACAATTTTGAGAAAAATGTAAAGCTGGCGGCCTGGGGGTCGACTGGTTAGCACGTCGGCCTCACATGGTAGAGATGCAGGGTTCGATTGCGGCTAGAACCTTCCTGTGTGGAGTTTGCATGTTCTCCCCGTGCCTACGTGGGTTTTCTCCGGGTACTCCGGTTTCAAGAATAAAGTCTTAATATTAAAAACAAAAAAAAAGATAAAAAGATGAGTTTTTGTGTGAAATAGTTCCTGTTAAAATTTCCAGATTGAGCGACTACTGTCAGATGTGACAGTAGACGCTTGCCTCATATTAATGAGCTACGAATCTTAAGTACCTGTTTGATGTGTAGCTCATTTGTGAAAAGCAAACTTTGGGAACTAAAACTTCACAAGATCGTCTTAATGCTGGCAAATGTTCATTTTGATTTTAAAATTTCAACGTTTCTTCTGAATTAAAAAGTATGAAGATTATGCCTTTTTATCCTCAAAAAATATATGACTATTTCGTGTAATCTTCTGACTTTTGTCTTGTAACATGGCAAAAAAAAAAATTTCAGTGTGGCCGCAATGCTCCTTTGAAGATGTGACATTATGGCAAAAATAATGTTTTTGTGGCATTTTCAGCTCAGTATGACCACTATTTTTTTGAGTGCATCGCTGCTGGGGTTTGTGTATGCAGACAAAGCTTATGCAGGCACCGTGATGCTCAGGTTACCGCTGTTCTTCCCATTATGATAACAAATCTGTTAGATAAATTCATGTTCTCACATGTTGCCCTCACAGAAACACATAAAATGAACATATATAAGAATGAAAGGATGTGTACTTTGCAAGTGGAACTCATGCAGAGGTGTGTGAAATATATTGCTTGCTGTGGTGCGCACGTTCTGAAGCATTAAATGTTGTACTTTCAAAGTTTGTTTGAAAACCAAACTCCTCTGTGCTCCCGATGATTGCATTATGGCAGCTGCTTAATGAGCTGAGCCTGTGTCATATGTTGCACACAAGGGGGTGTTAAAAAAAAAAAAAAAAAAAAAGAGCCCATCCCTGGTGCTCATTATCGGCCTCGATTCATGTGACGTTTAATCTCTCTTGACAGACATTCCTTGTGACATGGGGACCAGATGTCAGTGGTGTGCACTCCGAATGGATGCGCCCACAATTAGAGGGAGACGTTATGTGCCTTTGGGGCCATCAACAAGGCGAACTCATCGTTAGTAATTGTATGTAAGTTTTTGTTGTTGTTTTTCAATTATTTTTGTTCTCTTTGCTGCATGTGTGATACGTGTTGGGCTGTCACGAAGGAATCTCCATGAATCCATCCATTTTCTGATCCGTTCAATTCTCACAAGGGTCGCGAGGGGTGCTGGAGCCTATCCCAGCCGTCTCCGGGCAATAGGCGGGGGACACCCTGAACGTGTTGCCAGCCAATCGCAGGGCACACAGAGACAAACATCCATGCACGCTCACACCCACACCTAGGGAAAATTTAGAGTGCTCATTCAGCCTGCCATTCATGTTTTTGGAATGTGGGAGGAAACGGGAGTACCCGGAGAAAACCCACGCAGGCCCAGGGAGAAGGTGCAAACTCCACACAGGGATGCCGGAGCTGGAATTGAACCCGGTACCTCTGCACTGTGAGGTCGACGCACTAACCATTGGACCACCGGGCTGCATGAAGGAATCTTTTCAAGAAAGCAAACTTGTACAAATACCACTTGAGTTTCCCTAAGGTGTACTACCACTATACTCCAAGGTAAATAACATACTTTTCTTAATCTTTCTTAATAAGGATCCAGCCACGACTGTCACGCTGGCCTGCTCTTTATTTAATTTTGTTCTGGTCATATTTCTCACAAAAATCAGGCCACTAAGCTAAGTTAGTTGGAGAGACAAGTTTAACAGGGCACAATGATTTAGTGGGAGATATTTTAGTCCCGTACAGTAGTCATTGGACGTACTGGGACGAGGCTTTTTTACTTAAAAAAGCACCAGAACGTAAACTGCAGTTTGTGAGAGGCGTCGTTTGCAAAATGAATATATTGCGTTGTGGGGACTACAAACAACATAGAGTGTGTTCTAAGTAGCAATAGTCAGTTCTATTACCTGAGATAATGAGTAGAAAGAAAACGCAAGAAAACCTTGCCGACAGTAGCATGTGCTGGCCGGCCGGTGTCTCACAGGCGCGCGTATGCGTTCTCGTCTCCAAGCAACCGGAGTTACGCTTTGCTCCTATAATTTAAAACTTGTTTTTGTTGTTTTTGAGTTGAAAGTGACCCCAAACCTTCGGCATCTTCAACTAATGCTGAAGAAGAAACTGAGTCTGAGTCCGGAAGCAGCTATTCAGCATTTACATCTGCATAGGAAGATTGATTCAAGCCTGCAACAGTTCTAACCACTGCTCCATCGAGCTGCCCATATGGTTCCAAGAGTTCTTTTATTGATTGAGTGATTAATTCATAAATCAGTTGATTTTATTAGCCTTGAATCAGCAAAGGAAAGATGACAACATAGTAAAGTAGCAAAACCAAATATGACAATGACGGATGAGTTATCCTGTTTTGGTTGTTTGTTTTTTTTTTGCAGCAGAAAGAGTTCACTGAGGTGTCGACAAGAATTAAAGCATTCCATTCATGCAGCATTTTTTGTTTGGTTGGGTTTTTTTTTCTTTTACAACTGTGAAGCTAACAGCTAAGCTCGGTCATAGCGTTGATCTGTCACAACCGCCCTGCTGAAACATGGCAGTCCAATTTGCTTCTCTTCACTGCACATCCTCATGCAATATGTGATATATTTTGGAATGGTCCACTTAGCTGAGGCTTAATTTCCACGCAAGTGTTTTTTTTAAAGGGGGATTACTTCACCAGCAGAATTATTTTGCCGTATGCAATATATGAGACCTCCGTCAAAGAGCAGAAGCTTTCGGAATCAGATTCCTTGATAGAAGGGAGCCATGCACACTCATTCAAGGGACATATTCTCCCGTTGCTACAGTCAATTTCTTACATCCCATACTTGCACACTTGTGGAGGTTTTCTGGGACATGTGAACCCATTTGGAAATGATGTCACATTTTAAATGTGAAATTAATTAGTGGATCCGGAAGTTATGCTGATCCTTGCCAGTGATGTGTATACGATTCATCTACAGGTTGCTTTGAAGGAGCATGTGTTTTCGTTACTTCACTTTCAATCCAATACAAGTCATTTCATCAGGATACCGTGCGCATATCTGAATGCTTAGGAGACGTTGCAAACTGAGTGAGAGTTGACCAGATTTCCAAGCAACGCAAATTACGTGGCACACGGGATCAAATACAAAAATATCAAACTCATATCTGCCCTGTTTGTGATCGGCACCTCAACTAAGAGGCCCTCGAAAAGTCCGTTGGCGCTGATACTTTTTTTTTTTCCACCCAATAATATGATACAATGTCGAGGTTCCTAATAATTCGTTGTCATGTAACAGGGACACACATATCCAGCCATTGGGCAGGCGGTGAGTATACCGTATATATGCTAGGTTTGCAGACGCACTATATAGCGTATTCTCAGTTGGTCAAAGTAAAACCCTTGGTAGTAAAATGGAATGCATATTCTTACTTCAGACTTGGGTGTCGATTTGCACATTGAGTTTCGGTAACGCTGCCTTTTTTAGAACAAAGTGGTGACGTTCACACCAACAGATGTTCCTAACAGGCCTGATTGAGTAATGTGTAAGCACGTGTGGAGGGCAATTATTTGCACGTGGCTCTGATTAGCACCGATTTTACCACACAACTGCGAGGAAAATATCGAGCGACATTGTGAATTGCTGCTGACATTGTTTTGTCAAGGAACAAAAAGAAGGAAGTGGCTCCTATTCCTCTGACTTCCTTACAGGTAAACAAGATGCATTTCGAGCATGGCTGCACATGGCGAATGCATATTGTGAATCCAAAAACAGCAAGCCAGTGCCAGGCAATGCATGTCACACGGAAATCACACCAGCAACGGATGCATGAACTTGCCCTGAAAGAGGGTGCTTACTCTGTGATTTCATTATTAAACGAAACCAATTTGCCTAGAAATTGGTTCTAAGGGCTAATGCTGAACTCTGTACATCAGCTCTACCACACACGCACAAACACACACACGCGCACACACGCGCACACACACACACACACACACACACACACACACACACACGCACACACACACTTTCACAGTCACACTGCTTCCAACCCTTCAAATCATGTTTGACTTTGAAGTGCTAATTTTGGAAGTTTAGCCAATTTTTATTTGCTGCTTTGAAATGTATCCCCCAAGCTGCTGCACCAGCAATGAAATATACAGACCTTTACAATGAGGGATAAGTGACCAAAATGAGAAGCGCCTGGTTTTCTTCTCTCACATTATATAACTGTGAAAATTCCCCACATAGCATTTTCTCCTGTGCCATCGCCGCCTCAATTCATATTCCAAACTGGTATGCAGACTTTTTAACTCGCTCATCCCTCAATGCCTCCCTTGTTGGGCCCAATTTTGGCGCACACAAAAATGCAATTGAAAGCGCTGCTGTGTTCCATCAGTTTAGGAACAAAGATGTTTCCAGGTTAGGTTCAAACATGTTTTGGATGATGGGGCATTGTGATGTCCAATACTGCTCCAGATGCTGACAGTATTCAGGCAATTTACGTGATGAGGTTCAAAACGGAGACACGTTGCTCACATATAACTGCCGCAGATCCCAAATGATTCCATTGCGTCAGGTCAGTTTACTCATTAAAATGTCGATGACTGCCATTGGATCTTTATTGGACAAACAACAGACAGACGAAGAATTTGAATTGAATTTGACTTTTATTTGGTTTCCCGTAGGAGAAACTTGTCTCGGAGGACAGGCCCTTTGTGCTGCTACATGCATTGGGCAACACATACCACATTCAACACACAACATACAGTGGACAATACAAACAGTAAAGGACAATCTATACTCTAAACACATTGGACAATACATTACAGGTATATGCACACCCCACACTGCCTTCACATCATCCTGCTTGTCTGTCTGTCTCCCTCGAATTGTTTGTTAATTAAGCTGATAGCCTGCGATATGAATTCGTTTTTATATTGGTTTAACTTGCAGAGAGGAGTCCTAACCTCCTTCCTGAGTTCAGGCACTCGAATTGGGAGTGTAGCACATGGGAAGGATTTTCTAAAATTTTGTTGGCCTGATGAACAAGAAGGTTTTGGCCGACATTGCCATTTGCCGTGTGTCACGTTTTGTCACGTAGGTGGAGGACCCCAAAAAGCAGGAGGAACAGGGTGGACTGAACAAAATGTATTAACAACAACAACAAAAAACACTTGCAGGGTACACTGGAGAAACTAACTCAAATACTCAAACCATGTCCTGAAAAATCACAAGGAAACAAAGTAGCAAACATCTATGACAGAAACAAAACATGGCAGGAGCTCACAGATACACACACACATCCAACGAAGACTGACAGAATGCAGGGAACTAAATACAAGCAAAGTGACGAGACAACGAGAAACACCTGGACAAGACACAAAGCTTTGAGGGAGCTGATTGGTTGAACACAAGGGACCTGTATGACGAGAACAGGTGGCGACAAAAAGGCCACATGAGGGAACAAAACCAAATGTAACCGAAACAAAAACATAACACCTTGTTTATCATCTTGACAAATGCAACAGTGACCTCAGTTCAGGAAGTGCTACTTTTCTATAGGCCAAAAAAGACCATTTTCAAAGTAAATGTCGTGTAAATAATGATGATAGCTGATGCTAAATACGTATGTCGAAGGTGTCAAAATAGCATATTGAAGGTCCGAATGGAATTGTAATCTGACACAACCTCCATCCATCCATCCATCCATCCATCCATTTTTGAATCCGATTATCCTCACGAGGGTCGCGAGTGTGCTGGAGCCTATCCCAGCTGTCTTCGGGCAGTAGGCGGGGCACACCCTGAACTGCATACCGGCCAATTGCAGGGCATACAAGGGCAAACAATCATCCACGCCCAGACTCACACCTCAGGTCAATTTAGAGTGTTTCATTAACCTGCCCTGCATGTATTTGGAATGTGGTAGGAAACCGGAGTACCCGGAGAAATCCCACACAGGCACAGGGAGACCATACAAACTCCACACAGGAAGGCCGGAGCTGGAATCGAAGCCTGCACATCTGTACTGAGAGGCCGACGCGCAAACCACTCGAACAACGTGCCGCCCTTCTGACAGAACAAGTAGGCTATAAATATTGTATAGTTCAGAGAGGCAATTTATGTGACAGGACACAATAGGAGTCAAACTGTACATGATCCTTCATTTCAGTGATCAAAACAATGTGTTGTTGATTGTTAACAATGGAGATGGCAGAGTGGAGGTTGAGGTCAAACACTATCCCCGGTGGGGCGGGAAATCCATTGCACCGATAATTTTGGGGATTCCAGAAACTGAGTGAGAGTCGTGTTTTGAGAAGAAAAAACTGCGCGTAAATCTGCTTGGACTGTTTGGGTTTATGAAAAGGAGATGCGGAGTATCGTGGGATACGTTTGCCTGGGTGATTATTATTATCTCTATAATGGTTGATATTGTTAGCACAGCAACATTCACACAGTTCAATTGATCTGATTGGCCCTTCTGCAAGCGGGCCAGCTAATAACACCGAAAGAGAAAAGCTCTGGGGAGAGCAGATTTGGAATGTGGGCCCCTTCACTTCGATGCTTTAGCCCAGTCCTGCTCGGCTTGGCAATAAATTGCTTTGGTAATCAGCTTTTTTTTCAAAAGCTTATTTACAGCTTATTTTGTGTTTATTGCAGTTGCAAATTAAATATAAAATTGGACTTCATTAATTTTCTTCTTTTGGTGCAAGTAGAAGGTGAGCACATTTTTATGTGGTGACGATATTGACAGGGCATGTATTGTACAACAGATTTTTTTTTTCTCTCTCTCTCTCTGAGTTTCTTGCTGTCATTTTGTTGCATGGCATCTTGCGATTTTATAGACGGTGTATTGAGGTCATTGCAACAATGAAACTAAACCATACTGCTCTTTTTTTTTTAATTCTCGCAAACCCACTTCTGCCCTGAATGATAAAGCAATGGGCGTGAGTTGGAAAACAAGTCTGCCATTACCAAGACAGTAATCCTCCATTTTCGTGACGGTATAACCATGCAGCCAAAGGTATTGGAATTCATTTTGTAATTGGATTGTGCAGGTGTACCCAATGTGACTGTTTGGAATGGTGCTTGAAAATGATCCATATATTTCTAAATAAGGACATTTAAAATATGGATTTTTTTCTGGGATTGTTGTAATTATGATTAACTATGGGAGGTTTACTGACTGATGGGCTGTTGGGCTTTGGTGGGGTTGTGTGATTCCAATTCTATTTTAAAGTTTGGAAATTCAGCCAAGTAGAAAACCAGAATGGTCAAAAATTTGCTCGAAGAATCTTGCCTTCGGTCCATTGGTGAATTAGCACCACAATATTTGTCATATTGTACTGTAGGATGTAAGATTTCTGAATCCCATTCATCCCCCAGTTGCTTATGTTAAGAAGAAACATATTACTCGGTTTGCTTTTAAATTGCTTGCTTTTATATTTATTCATTATTCATTGAAAAACATCCAGAAAATGTTTGTATCATATGGAAAAAAAAGCACGTCCAAAGGGGAATTTGGTGGAAAATTGTCATTGTCCTTTTTTCTTTGTGCGATATGCATAATGTCTGCCATAATACAATTATCTTATGCAGTTGATGAAATAATGGTTCCATTCAAGGGGAAAATCTCAGCTAAAATTCCACAGGGCAGCAAAACCTCACAAAAGCAGTTCAAAATGCGGGCACATGCAGGATAAAGTGGTTTCCCGGATGACTTTGACATTTGTCAAGGACCAGTGGAATCGAAGAAGGAAAGGTCCTGTGCTGGAGTTCTTTTCTCAAATTGACTCTTCCTGAAGAAAAGACAAAATAAAAGGCATTGGAAAAGGCATTCGGTGAGACGAGATAATTAAGATGCAGTTGAGAGTCGTTATAATTGTGGAATATGCAACAGCACAAGAACTGTACAATACACATTTATAATTTTATTTTATTTTGGTGACCAATTCAAGACTTTTGCCTTTTTTAAATTTTTAATCTGTCCATTATTTCTTGGTCAGGCATTACAGGCTGATGTTTAACAGATACTGTACTTTGCAACGGCTTTTATCATCATTATGTTTTTAACGACACACACTTGTACAAAAGTAGCCTGATAGAGGGTCACAAGTTCAACGGTCACAAAAACTAAAGCTTGCAAGAATGTGGGTTCACCATTGTTCCATTTTGATGTCATTCGCTGCCTCCTTTGAGTATTTTGAAACCTTTTAGTTGACAATTATGAACTAAAGAGTAGAAAATGTGCATTGACATCACACACTTTCTTGTCTTGCGAGAGTGACGAGAATGTTTGTTAGGACATTGATGTGGCACATTTCAAATGTATCGCTGTTTTTACTTTCACCAAAGGGGAAAATGCAGAGGTGAGAGATTTTTTTTTAATTACCTTTTGTTGGTTTGCCCTTGACTGTATTGAGGACAAATGTTATATTCATTCATTCATTCATTTTCCAATCCGCTTATCCTCACAAGGGTTGCGGGGGTTGTTGGAGCCTATCCCATCTGTGTTCGGGCAGTAGGCGGGGGACACCCTGAACCGGTTGCCAGCTAGTCGCAGGGCACACACAGACAAACAACCATCCGGGCACACAGTCACACCTTGGGACAATTTAGAGTGTTCAATCAGCGTGCCATGCATGTTTTTGGAATGTGGGAGGAAACTGGAGTACCCGGAGAAAACCCACGCAGGACCAGGGAGAACATGCAAACTTCACACAGGGAGGCCGGAGCTGGAATTGAACCCGGTACCTCTGCACTGAAATTAACATTGTCGTTTTAAAAACCTGCGATTGGCTGGCAACCAGTTTTTTTTTTCTTAGTGCAACATCTGTAAACAAGTCCATACGCTTACTTACCAGCTACCTGGCAAGTAAGTATAAGTAATGAATTTATTTGACCTTTTTGGGATAGGAAACAAACAGAATCCACCAATTTATGCTGAGTTGCCTGCAGACAGATGTACAAATATTTGGTATTTTTACTAGTTTCTTTGAGGTCTTGAGTGAAACATACTGATGTGTCTCAGGCATTAATGAGGATGATTGAGCTCATTGTACTCCGTGCTCAGTCAATCTCATAAAAGCAATTGTTAAAAAAAATAGACTTGGAAAAGCATTGTTCAAGTGAAGTACATTAGAGTGGGCCCAAAACTGGCAATAGTCACACCGAGCAATTATTCTGGTGGCAAATTATCTCTGTTGGACTGCTTTACTTTTTGCTTGCAAGGCTGCCTCATATATGATGAATTAATTGCGGCAGCCTGCCATCTGTGTTTTTAACAAATTCAATAGCTCACAAAGTGGGATGCTCTGTTTGATGTGAAGCTTTGTCTTTATATTTCTACCTTGATGAAGCACAATACTATACAGCACGTCCTCCAGCCATCCATTTCAAAGTCTGGGACCAAAGGATACAAAGGCATTTGGGTTCCCTTCAAATGTTGCCCATTTCCAGTAGTCAAGGGGATGTCTCTCGCTCGAACCTCTCTCTCTCTCTCTTTCTCTCTCTTCTCTCTTGCTCATTTTTTTCTCTTTCACACAAGGCTGGGCCAGTAAGCAAGCATCAAGCTTTCAGATAAAAATTGATTCCAGTAATTTCTCACCTGAGATCCATCACAGTGAAAGGCTTTAAAAGGTCACACGTGTAATAAGTTCCTATGGCCGCGGTCCTTCAAATAATAGGCCTTTAGTCTGCCATGGAAGGCTGGTATATAGAAATAATGGAGTAGTCTGTGGACCATTCATTTCATTGGTGTGACTCTGTGACAGTGCAAGGCCTGCTGGGCTCAAAGAGGTTGTTCGGGATTCTTTGTGCCGGCGGGAAAATTGTTTGTCTCTGAAAAGCACATGCCTCCAACTTTGTAATGGCACGGCGGACCAGGAGCTCTTCTGACCACCGCCGCAGAGTGCCCGCATCTCAAATTGGAAAGTGGAAAGAACGTGACATGACAGAAATGGATGCCTGAAAGCAGTGATTAAATTAAAAGCCTTCTTCTTGTCCTGACTTGATGCGCATGAAGGATTTATTTCAAAATCGAACAGGAAGAAGAAGGTTGGTGGGTGTGGGGGGGGGAAAGCAGTGATTAAATTAAAAGCCTTCTTCTTGTCCTGACTTGATGCGCATGAAGGATTTATTTCAAAATCGAACAGGAAGAAGAAGGTTGGTGGGGGGGGGGGGGTTTCTGGCTCCTGCATTAATAGTTCTTGCCATTGTGATGTGTACCTTGGTGTTGCACACCAAACTTGAGTAGCTGCTACATACAAAGTAAATGCAGTCCACTTCAAGATCACTTCAGATCAGTTCGGTACATTTGGAAACATTTTAAGGATGAGGTTTCATTGTTAAAACCGATTTGAAAGTAGCCTCACTCCATTAATGCCTCCCTACTCTGAAGGCTCTGACCAAAGCTGCACCCCTCACTGATGTGCACCAGCACCTTTCTCAAACACTGCCATTCAGAATGGCATGCTCTTTGGAAAGTGCATAGTAATCATAATTAGTCAAACACTATTGCACTTGCAATACTAAGCTAGCATTAGCACTGTAAACGAGGGCTGCCGCTACATTGGTAGCAGTTTATTATAGCTGCTGTTTATTCATAATAGTGTTACTGTAAAGTGAAATGTTATCGGTTTGAATATCTATTTTTAGGAATATAGGCTACAATGAGTTAAAAAAATCAAAAAGATGCGATATACACACCCGTTGAGAAATGTTGCTAATTTTGCATTGTTTCGAAATTCTCTCAGTTGCTTAACATCCCTTCACTCTGCTTTTGTTTGCGATCATGGGGGATGAGCATTTTTGTAATTTTCCAGAAGCAGACATATCACAAGAGTTCTAGCAAAGCTCCTGATACTCAAGGTAACAGGGCATCGGTAGCATTCCTGCTATGACCGTGCCCACAAGTGCACAGCAAATTATGGGCACTTTGTCAGTCATGCATTTGTGGTTGGTTATTTTTGATCGAGCGCAGTGGTTTCTTAAAAAATCAAGTTATAGGTACAAGATGGGGGCCACAGGTGGCTGATTTTTAAAGCTCTCCCATTAAGAGGAAATATTTAGAACAGTGGTTCTTCACCTTGTTAGAGGCACCGAACCCAACCAATTCATATGCACATTCACCGAACCCTTCATTTATTTTGGCATTTCCTCGTTTGTGAATACAGTACACAACAAAGGAATAAATAAACACTTCTGAGATAATCCAGTCTCCTACATTTTACTGACATCTGATCGTTCTGTTGGCGCTAAGAAATCACAAAATAAATTCTGTAGGGGCGCTACAGAATTTATTTTGTGATTTCCTCACTTGATTTTCTGTTTTAATGCATTATTTTCAATTTTTATAGTTTCATTGAAGGAATTGTTAATCATTTTTCTGAGGCGGTCATGAACGCCTCTCGAGTCGAACAGAAGAAGAGAAGGCAGGAGACGGACAAAGACGTACCTGTATTTGTTGAGACTGTGAAAACCATTAATAAAGTGTGCGTTTTAAAAAAACACCACCGCTCTCCTTTTTTCGGAGCTGCAACAAAAACTAAAGCAGCGACACAGTTCACTGAACCAACAGCAAGTTATAACATTGTAAGCATGTCTCCAGCAAGGAGCCATCTTGAGGTCGACATATTACCGTCATGACCATACACAAGACGCACCGGATTTTAAGACACGCTGTGAGCTTTTGAGAAAATGGAAGACTTTTCGGTGCGCCTTATAGTGCGGAAAATACGGTAATTGTTTTACTTTGGGAATTTTGAATTGTGTGGAATTCGGAAAGAGTGGGAAATAATTCACATTCCAATATGTTTTGAATGAGATGGATGGTTTTAATTTGGAATGGGACAGATGCTATTTTTAAAAATTTGTCATTCACTTGATTTTTTTTGGGGGGCGTGAGGGGGGGTTGTAGGGGTATTGGGCTAGACAGTGTGGGAATTTTTATGGAAAAGTGGGAATATTAGCAATGTGGAAAATACTTGCCCAGATGTCCTGAATGAAGATGTTGGAGTTGGAATGGACCATTGGAGAAATATGGAAGGAATACACTGGTGTAAATAATGTTTTTTCATGTTGAATCACATCAGTATGAGTAAATACTCTCTGGGATGACAATAATTACATCTGACATTCATTTTCCTTTGGGGCGGTGTGGGGGGGGGCCGTGCTTGTACAATCATAAAAGACTTTGCAATGGCTTCACACGTCCTACTTCAAGAATCTGACAGTCGTCTAATTAATATGTAAAAGTTCTTAGATCCAGCCCTAATACACGATGAAACAAAGTAATTAATTCTGTTGGGCGTTTGAAATATGATCTCTTCATACTGCATTTCTGTGAGATCTCATCTTCCACGTACTTCATCCTTTGAGGCAACCGCATCCCTCCTTTATCTCTCTCACCAAGTCTCTCCTGCTATCTACACATCAATGTATTCGTTGCTATTTGAACAAAAAAGGAACACGTTTCTGTCAGAACGAGTGTCGCTGAGATGAACAGCTTTATATAATCACTCCATCTGTGATAAAGCCAGGAAGATGTAATTATCTATCTCTGAGTTTAAATAGAGTCAAGTCCATTTATTTCTTTTGCGCCCATTCACAATAAGCAGGAAGTGTCTTGTCCCGCCGTGATCTTTTCCACGTTTGTTCAAGGAATTCATTGTCTCATGTTCTCACGATAGTCATGATGGAACGTTTGCCGATCCCCAGAACTAAAATTGATGAAGGACCATCATCTTATATTATCCTCTGTGAACTGGGATAATATAATTACAATTACAATTACATTGTAAGGCAAGGCAAGGCAAATTTATTTACAGTATATAGCAGATTTCAAACGCAAGGCAACACAACCAAAAGCAAAGAAAACAAATGTAGCTGATTCAAATTAGTAAAAGAACATACATTGACAACATTCGTCAAAAGGTTGTATACAGTAGTTTAATGGCAAAACATAGTTACAGTACTCTTATGCCAGTGTGAGATTATGTCAGTGATACACATACTATTACTCCAAATTTAGCTCACGCAGCGCCAGTATTTGTTGAAGCATGAATTGATTTTGTTACTTGGTTTCATAACTATTTATGAGTTCAAACAATTGCAACAGTTTAGGGCCGCTTAATGCTCCACATTTCTCACTCTATACCTGGATAGTTCTTGCCTATAGCAGCAAAGGATCGACACTGTAATATCCTCGTCTGATTCCATCTTTTATTCAGGGGATACTTCACATACGTACGCCACTTGCAGCAATCAAAAGTTTATATTTTGTCTGTAATGAATGTGATCAATTCATTCATTTGTATGTACTTCATACATGTAATAACTTTAAAAACAATTTTCAATATGTTGTAGCTGGCCACCATGTTCATGGAACACGTCACCAGAAAACCGTGTGTGTCAACTTTGGACGACAATGCCCAATGATGTATACACACAGCTACATCGAATGGATAACGTTAATCCTGAAATAACAGATTCCACTTTTGATGTGAAAGATGCAGGGCCGGATGTTTTTTTTGATGACACGAAATACACTTTGGAGAACAAATGGGACCAGGGAGTTGAGCAGACATGGTGTTCAATTGCCAGTTAAACCCGTATGGAGAACGCTGGCCTTACGATGAACACAGTGCTGCTTTGGTCCGGTATCTCAGCGGCTTGATTTACGAGCTCGGCTCTGCTCGCATTATGGACATAACAACCCACAAGTCGCCACCTGCGGGGATCGCGAAGGGTTGAGACTCAGAGGAAGCACAGATTTTCACAATGTTTGTTGTTTTGCTGTAACGCTCTACCTTTTTTCCTTAAACATCCCAAACCTTTTCTCTGTTTGAAGCTAAAATAGCTCCATAAACGATTCCTACACTCTGCCAAAACGCCATTGCACAGGGACCGAGACTGAGTGACTGACTGCACCTATGCATTATGCACTTCCCAAGTACCCACCACGTATCATTTAGATGAGACTAGATCTTAAAAATTCAGTTCCTGCCAACCCGCCCAGTTAAAATGGATGTTTGACTAGCCGACAATAACAGTGACTGAGTGTTCTATAGTTTACCGTATTTTCTGCTCTCTAAGGCGCTTCGGATTATAAGGCACACCTACAATGAATGACCCATTTTAAAACTGTTTTCATATATTGGGCACACTGCATTATAAGGTGCATAGAAGCTACAATAGTGGCTCCGGTTGCACTATGCATCCACTAGATGGAGCTACACTAAAGGCAATACAATACAATGCAGCTTTATTGATGTAGAGCAGGGGTCCCCAACCTTATTTGCCCCACGGACCGGTTTAAGTCAGACAATATTTTCAGGGACCGGCATTTAAGGTGTGGCGGATTAATACAACAAAATAATATGGTATGAGCTGCATGAAAACTGTGGTGTTTTCGAAATATAATAATAAACACAAGGAGCGTCTAATCTGGTCGCAACACTCTTATCGCTATGGTAATGTTTAATGCCTTCAAAATACGATACAACGCAAATTCAAAGTGCATGAAAATGACGACTCACCACAGTCCCGAGCTTGATTTTCTGCAATCAGACAGTCCCATCTCGGGGTAATGACACCTCAAGTGTGTGGTTTATGTCGAGTCTACTTCGTAATTTTGTTTTAGTCGCCGTTGCTGCAGAAACTCCACACCTCACACAGGTAGGATGCCGGAAATAGCAACAGTGCTATTGTGGCGATCTCAGAGTATTCAGCCATAACTTTGATCCAGTTGTTTCGAACGTACTTTTAAGGCCGCCGTCATTTGCGATCTCGAAGCAGCTTTTTTACTCATTTTGCGGGCTTCAGCACTTTGTTTTTGAGCGTCATCGGTCACGTGCGGTTGGGGACCCCTGATGTAGAGCCTTCACAACCGCTGCAGCTATAACAAAGCCACGAGAACTGGTCACAAACACGGACATGAAACGTAAATACAAATGGCATGACAAAACAATAAATGAAAGACAAAAGTTATGAAGACAAGTGATTCAACAAAAATGCACACAAATCTCGTGGGCTCCTTAGAAGTCTTGCCTGTCTCCTTCTTCCTTCGTTTGATCAGTACTTAACGATGTTTTTGGTATTATCTTCGTTTCATAATGGCTGCTCAGAGCTCACAAAGTAGGTGTCTGTTTGAGTGTGTGTTGGCGAATGCACATGTCAATTAGTGTCGGGCAGAACCCATTTAGGTTCCAATTGGTTCTTGATAATAATCGCCTCCAGATGGCATAGGAACACTTACAGGGAAACGACTCAATGGAGAATATAAAGAGACTGTAACGCCATATATAATGCGCACTGACAGCTTTTGAGGAAATTGAATGCTTTTAGGTGTGCCTTAGAGTGCGAAACATACGGTAGTTGCATTCCACCGTGTTACGGTTACCGATACAAAAGTACTTCAGTCTTTTCATTTAGGAATTGATTTTAGAGCAGTGATATCTGTTATGTGATTTTTTTATATAACAATATCATATTAAAAAATGGTAACATCCTCTAAGAACCCGAAAGTGGCCTGACAGACAAACAACCACCAATACAGTCCGCCAAAAGTGTTCATTTTTTTTTCAGAATGTGAATGTATTTGACAATTTTACTGTTTCAATCACAAGTGAAATAGCATCCCAGAATAATAAGTCATCAATCACGTCATGTAATCTCATCCTCGGTGCACCACAAATTCGATCCACGAATATATCCAGAGAAACAAACACAAACAATGAATGCATTCATTTAAAGGTTGTCATTCAAGTCTTCAAATGGGATTTTACCTCCAGACGTATGACTTGACCAGGAAACATTTGCCCGTCCCAATTAGACTGCACCCCCCCCCCCCCCCCCC
>NW_017805824.1:2923323-2958924 GCF_001891065.2 Hippocampus comes
GTTGCCCTCCCCAATTAAGCGCCCCCCCCCCCCCCCACACATGCCCTTTTTATCTGAAGCCTCCACTGTTGCCACCCATCAGAGAAGCTCTTTACACACAACATGACAGATTTAGAAATATGACTTAAAGCAGAACAGATGGCTCTTAAAAGTAAAACACAGTAATTCAATCTGGCTAATGGGAGGAAAGCCACAAACGGCTCCATTCTCATTTCTTTGACTGAAAAACTCGCCTGAATTGCTTCTCGAGTGTTGATGCTCAACCTCTCCATGCTAGTGTGTCTCTGTGTTCCCCATGCATATTATAAGACATTTAAAAGGAAAACAGTGTATATTTACTGGGCATGATTCGCCATGTGCACAGACAGGAGCTATTAGTGCCAAGACAGGGTGGGGAATGTATTGTAATTGATTGTTGCTGGATCCATCAAACCATCTCCAGAGCTCCATTTGGTGCCTCGAAGCGCAGTGAAAAAGAAGGCTCTCAGCGCCACACATTCACTTGGACGTGCAGTCTGCTAAACGATTACCTTACACTCTGTGAGCTCTGTTCTGCATTTGTTCTTCAGAACAGGGAGGACAATCCATTTGCCGGCCATATGGGTTTGCTCTTTGTCTCCATCAAAGGATGTCAGTTACAGGAAATGAGATCCATATTTCCCACATGTCTAAAATTGGTCATAAAAAACAACAAAAAAAAAAGATGCTATCCAAAGCTGTGTTTTATGCAAAGTTTTAGCTTAGTTTGGAATCATATCGGAAGCTCAGGAAGGGGAAAGACTCAACGTCATCCTTTCAAATTGGCGTCATTGTGTTATGACAACACAACACTGCAGAGCCTGGAGCTGATTTGATTTCATTCCCTTTCTGTATATTTAGTTTACCATCTCAAGTTACCGCGGTCTTTTCTGCTCGTAACGTTTGCCTAATTACTCAGTAGATCAAGATGTGCAGTTCAACTTCATAAATAGTTCAACTCCACGTTGTGCATTACAGAATTGTCTACTAAAACCTTCATCAGCATTAGCGTCGATTACAGAAAGCTCCAATATCCATCCTCTATCTGTAGGCTATTGGCTAAGGAGAAAATTGGTTGACACACGCAGTCAGTCTTTGGGAAAAGATGTATGAACCTAGCGGACCACGCGAACAAACTTTCTGGCCTCATTGTTGACAGCTTTTATTAGCCTAATGCACTTTGTGATGTATAGCACAATAATGCAACCGATGTCTGTAGGCCCTTGCGCTTAATATTGGCTGGCGAGTGGATCAGGCAAAATTATTGTAATGAGACCAAATTTCCATACAACAGAGAAATGGGTCCATTACTCCAAGTTATACTGGCCAATTCATCATGGGAAATTGATGCTTTTAAGATTGCTTTTGTTTTCATGCGGATAAAGAGTTAAACAAGAGTTGGAGGGTGTCATGAAAAAAGAGAGTTAAAAGTGCGACTGTTGCCATCAAAAAAAAAAAAATGCTAAACACTGCATAGAACATTGGTTTATTATAATTTCAAAATACAGCACACGTGTATTTCAATGTATTGTGGCACATACAGAAAACATGTTTATTATTAATGCTTAACTCATTCGTTGTTCTTTTTAGTTTTACTTTGTATGTACACTGGACCAAAAAAAAAATGTACACATTCCTAATTAAATGTCCGGTTTTTGTGATATGAAACCAAGAGACTAAGATTACAACAATTAAAATATTACATTTTTATTTTTAATCAATTCCAGGTGCTAGGTCACCTTAATGGTGGAAAAAAGTTTTGAACTGATTTATCTCGGGCTGATTTTTTTTTTTTCCCCCCACAGAAATATGGCGTTTCGATTTTTTGTTGACTTTTTATGTCCACTGAATGTGTTGAGTCAATTGGAGGAGCCATAATTCTAATTACGAGTCTTGCGCTGAACAAAAACGGGTTTAATTTTAGGATATGATCCCCATGTTGCTAAAACAATTGAGAATATTGAGAATATACATTTTCAATGACCATGCTTTCCAGCGGAAGGCAATGGTCTTGTGTGTCTAATGTGCACTTACAAATTCTACTCGAAACAGATGAGTTGACCATTTCTACATACATTGCTTCCTGTTTTAGTTGTGTGTATGTTTTTAAGCTACAGTTCTGGTAATGAGACTTAGTATTGGGTTGGAAAATGACATGGGCAGCCATGCACTGTTCCCAGACCGCTTTGAACAAACATATGACATAAACCTATGTGGCCACTTCCGAAACAACTATTTTGCCAAATGCAATTGCTTGGGTCTAAAATTGTTTATTTGAATGTCTTCATTAATTTAGAAAGTCCTTATGTGCTCATACTTGCTTGAATGAAAGAACTGGGTCTTGTCCTCAAAAGGGGGTGGAGCTGCATGATGCCGGACAATCACCTGGGGCAAATGGTTTGGCTGTCTGCCCGTGACCTTCTCCTCCAGACTGATTCCCGTAAGCTAGCCCCCAGGTTCATTGGGCCTTTTGAAATTGAGAGGGTCATTAACCCTTCCGCCGTCCGTCTTAAGCTCCCGGCCTCCCTCCAAGTACACCCCACTTTTCATGTCTTGCTCCTCTAGCCCCCTCCTCCGCCACTGGTCACCCCCCCATCAAAAAAAAAAAAATGCTAAACACTGCATAGAACATTGGTTTATTATAATTTCAAAATACAGCACACGTGTATTTCAATGTATTGTGGCACATACAGAAAACATGTTTATTATTAATGCTTAACTCATTCGTTGTTCTTTTTAGTTTTACTTTGTATGTACACTGGACCAAAAAAAAAAATGTACACATTCCTAATTAAATGTCCGGTTTTTGTGATATGAAACCAAGAGACTAAGATTACAACAATTAAAATATTACATTTTTATTTTTAATCAATTCCAGGTGCTAGGTCACCTTAATGGTGGAAAAAAGTTTTGAACTGATTTATCTCGGGCTGATTTTTTTTTTTTCCCCCCACAGAAATATGGCGTTTCGATTTTTTGTTGACTTTTTATGTCCACTGAATGTGTTGAGTCAATTGGAGGAGCCATAATTCTAATTACGAGTCTTGCGCTGAACAAAAACGGGTTTAATTTTAGGATATGATCCCCATGTTGCTAAAACAATTGAGAATATTGAGAATATACATTTTCAATGACCATGCTTTCCAGCGGAAGGCAATGGTCTTGTGTGTCTAATGTGCACTTACAAATTCTACTCGAAACAGATGAGTTGACCATTTCTACATACATTGCTTCCTGTTTTAGTTGTGTGTATGTTTTTAAGCTACAGTTCTGGTAATGAGACTTAGTATTGGGTTGGAAAATGACATGGGCAGCCATGCACTGTTCCCAGACCGCTTTGAACAAACATATGACATAAACCTATGTGGCCACTTCCGAAACAACTATTTTGCCAAATGCAATTGCTTGGGTCTAAAATTGTTTATTTGAATGTCTTCATTAATTTAGAAAGTCCTTATGTGCTCATACTTGCTTGAATGAAAGAACTGGGTCTTGTCCTCAAAAGGGGGTGGAGCTGCATGATGCCGGACAATCACCTGGGGCAAATGGTTTGGCTGTCTGCCCGTGACCTTCTCCTCCAGACTGATTCCCGTAAGCTAGCCCCCAGGTTCATTGGGCCTTTTGAAATTGAGAGGGTCATTAACCCTTCCGCCGTCCGTCTTAAGCTCCCGGCCTCCCTCCAAGTACACCCCACTTTTCATGTCTTGCTCCTCTAGCCCCCTCCTCCGCCACTGGTCACCCCGCCGACACTGTCTGCAAGATTTTGGATGTACATCGCTGTGGTCGGGGTTTTCAGTATTTAGCTAACCGGGAGGGGTACGGCCCTGAGGAACGTTCCTGGATCTTTAGGTCCCTCATCCTCAGCACTTCCCTCCTCTGGGACTTCTACCGTGAGTTCCCTCACAACCCAGGGACCAGACGGTTCCCCTTCGGTACTGTTGAGACTGTGACAGAGTCTTACACTTTGTTCCCTCGATGTTGTTTGTTGCTATTGTCCTTTATTTAGTCACACAGTGCTGGGCTTGTTGTTCTAGATATAAGCTTGAGTTACTCAGTTACACATCATCAGAACGTTAAGCCTTCTATGCCGTGCTGCGTCCAGCCCTGCTCTGTTTTTTTACTTAGAATTTTTGCATATAAATACTTTCGCCTCCTGTCTGCTTCTGGGTTCATATTCCACTCCTCACGTGACAGGATAATGTCTTATTATCACTTTAATCCCAATGATAAAGTATGATAACGTGCGTCGTGGGTTGAAGGTGCTTATGACGGGATTCCTATTACAGCAAACGATCGTCTTTGAACATTGACCAGTCAAGCTTCCCACACTAAGACTTGCTATTAACAAGGAACATACAGCAACCAAGCAATCTCACTTCAGAGCAAGCAGCAAAGCACAAGCAACAGGGGGGCCCAATGGTTCGCTGAGCGGCATACAGTGTGCTCATTCAGTGAAGATGCACTGCTACCGGGTTTATAACAAACTATACAGCAAGTTCACAGTGACTCAATACTTCTCCAACGCAGATTCCATGTGTGGAAGAATTTGCCCACTGGTCTAAATGGCTTCTACGTCTAAAGATGTGAGGGTTGAGTGTCCTTCCAGTGATCAGAATTCATGGTGCATTATATGGAGACTCAATCAAAAAAACACGACAGGATGGAAACCTCACACTAAGACATCCATGTATATATATGTGACGATCATTCACTAATTCATCAGGGTGATTGATGTCAATGTTGCCGAAAATTCGTTCCAGATTACCGTATTTTCATGACCATATGGTGTACCGTATTAAAAGGAGCAGTCTCAGTTATGGGTGCTATTTCTGTATACATATACAATACATGTATTATTGGATGGCTTGCAGGGTAAAGCGTATGCTAGCTTGGCACCAAAATCTGTAGCAATGATAGGGGTCACTTGCAAAAGTGGAAGTAATGAATAGCAACTCAGGAGAAATACCTGCATTCATCCCGCACGCTTCTTGGTGCACCACATGTATTTGTGGGTTGTTTATAGAGGGGAAATGACGTTAAATAGTCTTTAAATATAAAGGTGGCTACATTTGGATAAATTGGGAGTTAAAATAGAGGTTAATTCATTGAAGGAAACACACTTCACACTTCACTTCTGTATCTGGACAGTGTTACATATATACTGCTATTGTTTTTCATTTAAAATTGTCCAAATCCTCAGGATGTCAGCATCTCAAAGGTAAATATTCCACAATTATAATCAAATTAACTTTGCGCATTTTCTCCACTGTCAGTTTCAAACAATGCCATTGATTAAATGTCATAATATTCGGTAGACAAATTGATGATTAAAATAATCAGTTGCAGTGTATTTTAAAATCTGTACACATTTTGTGCAGTTCTGAAATGTATTATAAATGATTAATGTGAGTCTGTTCAGTAATGAAAAGAAACATTATGCACTCGTAATGTAAATACAAACTGTATATTGAGTGAATGAAGGCATTATACGGATGGCTTTGAATTCATAACAATAACTCTCCTTTCACGGTGGGGGCATTATGGGGTGCATGTTCACAGTCTTGCCTTCAGGGGGCAAAAGGATAAAACGTGTCATCATCAAGGTTGCCCATTCCTGCTCAAGTATCATTGAATCAACACCTCGTTCTCAACGTGTCACATGTATCTGTAATTCAGACAAAAGAAAGCAAATTTGGATGATGTTGTTGATAAAATTTAAGGAAATCAATGCAAATGAACGAGAAACGTTTTGATACCTCGCTCCTGAGTGAAAGCAAAACAAGAGTTTGGCGACGACTCTTTAGAATGTTGTCTTCTGCGGCCGCATATCTTATGCTCTGTATACCAAAGTATCACAGCAAGGTTGGCGGTGGCTGGCTGTACTACCCAGCTGTCCACTGAGGACTGCTTCAGTGCATCCTTTAAATCAGCTGATTATGTTATCTATCAACACCAGCTGTCTGCATCCAGTTAAACCTTTGTCAAACCCTGCATGCAATGTAGCCTACACTAACCCACCCCATTGCACTTTTGTAATCCAACTCCGCGGCTTCATTTGCTTGCATTTCCCTGACGAAGACGAGCAACATTGTCCACTTTTGTCACCCTATTTTAGAAATGGTGCACTTCGGTGTCCAAAATAATGTCTATATCGCAGAACATCAAGCTACAAGAAGAAAATGGGGATTCCAAATGTTTGTTTTCTTCTTTTTCTTGTCTCCAAGGCACAAACAGGATGTTGGCAGCTACAAAGATTCAATTATAAAAGTATGGAAAATAATTTGAAAAAAAATAATAGCACTTGAAAAAAAAAATTGGCCCTCCAGGAATTGTGCACAACAATAAATCCGTTAATTAGCTCATTAATATTCAATTGGGGTCAGTGGACTTAATGGAACCTTTTTCATGGGCCAAGGAAATGTTTAACACTCAGTTTCTCCTTTGCCTGTTCTCATTATCAAGTATGCACAGGCAGGCCTTATCAGTGCACCAGATGGTGAGGAACAATGCAGCGCCATTATCGTCTTACAGCAGCATGTGCGCCTTGTAGCTGCTGTGTGCCTGGGACAGTGAGGTATAGATACTGAGGCATTTAGTGTAATTGATATGTGCTATATATTGTATTGTTTAGGCCTGTTTGTTTGCTCTGCTGGTATTCAAGGCGAGAAGAGAGGCAAAGATTGATTTTCACCGCAGCTATTTCTGCTCTCACCACAGGTCACAGATAACTTGTCAACGCAGGTTTTGGGGGACGGTGTTAAATGCATCAAGGCTAAACTCTCTCGGGTGTCGGCAGGAGGGGGGGAGTTGCAGTTTCATCTCTGCAAACGAACCTCTTGTTGCTCTTAGCTTGTGCTGCGAGACAGATGTTTTATTCAACAAGTACGTGCGATGGAGAGATGTCCAAGCAAAGCCTTCTTGAGTCAGTTGGCTTCTTTGTACAAAAACAAATAGAAGACAGTGTTTTGTCACAAACCATACTGGTCTTGTTTCCCTTTGTGGCGTTGATACAAAAGGTAGGACAATCCACCATGATGCTCTTCTGCTAATGTTCATTTTAAACCTAAAAATAACAACTTGAAATATAGTAAGATATAAATACAGCACGTTTACAGTGCTTACTGCACATACGCCCACATCGGAGGACAAGGTCTTCAACATCCACCAGAAGATGACCAGAAAATGACTCCAGTTGCAATCTGTGAAGCCTTGGTAACGCCCAAGAGGGTTAAGGCAGTGCTGGAAAAGAATACTGGCCACACAAAATATTGACACTTCAGGCCCAATTTGGACATTTTCACATCGGAGTGTGCTCACTTTTATTTCAGGTGGTCTCAACATGAATGGCTGTTTGTTTAGTTATTTGGGGGGGTATTGATACAGTCATACAAGCCATCTACAGTAAACTCTCATTTTTCGTGGGGTCAGAGACGTGAATAAATTCCACCAATAATTTAACTGTGTAGTGATTCAAATTGTATATAAATAACCCACTATGGCTGCAAAACATTTAAGTTACATTGGCTCATAAAGCATCAACACCATGTTTATAGCATGAAGGCAATCATGAACGCAGGTGACGTAAACCACTATTCAGTAGTTCAGCACATGTGGCTCGTCGACATTGTCCATAAGCACTTCACACAAACAGTATCAAGTCATCAAGCTCACCTGTTGACCTGCTTTTTTTTTTTTAAAAAGTGCAATTATTTCAATCATCAGTGTTTATTATTGCCACGTTGTTCTTCTCCTTAGGATTTTTTAAGATAAACTACCAATGATGATAAATATCTACATCGTGTCTGTTGTCAAAAGTATCGAAACGTCTTTGGAATTTGCCTCGACTCCATCTTAAAGATCCACAAGGCGCTGCTTTAATGGACTTCTTGCATCAGCCTCTCATCAAGCATCACTCATGCAGACCTAACTGTGCAGGAAATGACAGCGTCAAAGTTTGCCAAGCTTGATTCATAAGGGTGGGATGTTCCCTGAGCCTTTGTTGGGATCTTGCACCGAAGCTAAGCTCTTAAATCGCTCTTTGATTTGGGGGTAAATAAAGCAATCTATAAAGGAATGTATATTCCCTGACTGTCAAAGCGCAAATTGATGCCACTTGTTACAAAATGTTCAGTGCGTTTTTATCAGCATTTTTCCATAACACTGGATTAATGGGCCTCCGTTCGGAAGATAAACCGTGACATCGTTATTCCCCAACAACATGCTCCAACTCCAGTATCACTCATTAGATCTACAATAAATGATTGCTAACCTTTTGTAAACCAACATGTTCATCTCATCCTGTATTTCAGCAGGCAAAATGGATTCGGTTTGTCTGTTTGAAGCAGCCGATTGGAAAGAGATAAGAGATGGCGCATTTGTTCTCAGCTGTGTTTATTTTATTGACACCCCTCCACCTGCAAAAGGAGATTATTTTATATTATATGTTATCACCTGAAAGGAAGAACATTTTTCAACTCATTGGTGCAGAAAAACACATGGGCCGGACCCAATGACTAAGAGGAGATTTATTTCCTACGTCTCTTTGACAACTAAGTGAAACTTAAGATGGAACAAAAACGAATTGAATTCACCAAGCTGGAACAATGTAAGCATTCGGATTTAACAATGACAGCCCTTCTAAACAAATAACTGAGGCTTTTTTTTTCCCCCCCGGAGGCAATAGCAAACAGAGCAAAATGCCTGCAATTGAATGTGCTGAATGCGCCATCCCGCAAAAGAGCTGATCCCAAATCATGTGCTTAAAGGTTGCTGCTTGAGAGCCCAGGTGTCATGGATAATTCCTGCTCAGATAGCTCCAGTGCTCACTATCTCACCCCACTCGCTCTCTGCTAGCTTAGCTTTACCTCTGTCTAACAGGCCAACTGCTATCCTATTGATCCCCTACCCACTCCTCAAGACACAAACACACAAGCCCCCCTCCGCAGGCCTAGTCTTGAGAGTCGAAACTTGTGGTCGATGGGAACAGCCCAGACTCCCCACTGAGGGGCGACTGGGATTTCACAAAGTTAAACACTTCTCAAGCACAAAATTCCAGCCTGGGCAGCAGAGTGGGGATTTTTGTCCTCATCCCAATCCTCACACTCATCTCATCAGAGGGTCAGCCCCATCATCATCACCAACATCATCATCAAAGTCTTCCACTTAGCTTCCGGAATCCGAATCATCTTTATTGGCCAAGTATGTAGAACACACAAGGAATTTATCTCCGGTAGGACAGGCTACACTCATTGACTTGACACATTGCAGTCAACATATTTTGTTGCTGCCATTCACTCTAGTCTAGATGGATTCACATTTGGAGAGTTCCTGGAAGGGGTGAAAGGTGCAGCATAAAATGACAGTTCATCAAGGAAAGGGACAAAATTACCATAATGGTCTGGAATAAATTCTTAGAATTATCCTTAATTTGGTGATCAGACCCAATGTGCAAACTGAAACTATCCAATCTAAAACTGGGGTTTCGCGAAGTGATTTCCAATTTATGCATGTCTTTTAGAATTTGTTTCAATGTACGGTGTACCCTGCTAGTTGCCGGTGATAGGGACCAGGATGGCCCGCAAAGAGCAAAAATCCATGTATAACTGATGCCCACTCATCTGCAATGGGAAGAAAAAAAATTGACTATATCATAGTGAACAATGTTCATTTACTTACTTGACTACAGTTCATTCTATAGTCACACTTTGTTTTTATAGTTTGGCTGGTCCTGCAACTTATACTTCGGTGTGACTTATCCATATTAAATTGGAGCTTTTGCTGAATAATTTTGATGCATCACCACTGGTGGCCAGAAGTAGTGGAGTAGCACTACAGAAGAACAACAACAACAACAACAACAACAAAAAGAAGCTGAGGATGTTAAAGAAGGTATTTGCCAAACCTCAATTGAGAGCAGAAGTAGGAATGGAAGCAAAAGAAGAAGCAGTATTCATGGCAATGAATGTGTAAGGTTTCGCTAGTTTTGTGACTACGATACGACACAGGATTCGAGTTAAGGTAAGCCATTTTAAACTAAAAATCAAAACTTTTCCGTAGTTAGAAGCAAAAATGTTGTTTAACTAGAAATCGGAATTGTGCCATCAACACGAGGTGCGTTTAGAAATTTACTCTGATGACCTGACACCACTCAGAGTGTGTGTGTTTGTTGAGAAAGTGTGCTCCCTGCCATGAATTTCCAAATGCAGACTATGTTATAAATCAATCAGCACCTCGTGCGTGAA
Source organism: Hippocampus comes (assembly GCF_001891065.2). NCBI lineage: Eukaryota > Metazoa > Chordata > Actinopteri > Syngnathiformes > Syngnathidae > Hippocampus > Hippocampus comes. The sequence continues at coordinate 2,933,583 of NW_017805824.1, forward strand.
CTCTTTTCTTCCATCTGTACTGCCTGACGCACTGGTCCCCGGTACTCTTTTTTTGGGGTGCTCTGAGCAACCAAATGTCCCATTTGAACAACACAAATGAAGCAGTGCACGCAAGAAGCATATTTCCAAACACACCGGCGACTATGGAACAGGGATTGCGGGCACGTGTAAACTACCGTGTAACTGAGACTTCTGAAAAATGCGGTCTGTATGGATTTATTATTGATTTTTATTTCTATGGTATGCATCACTTTGTTTCAGATGCAGTTGGGTTTTTTTCTTTTAAAGTGCTCTTTAAATAAAGTTGAGTTGTGTTGAGTTGATAACTTCCAATTTCCCTTAATCTAACTAGTCAAAGATGTTTCCGTAATGTAACTTTGAAGGCACTCTAGTAGTGTAAAAACTGCCATCCAAGCAAACCAGTCACTTAGTTCATATGAATGCAAGTATGTATTTAAAGAAACATGCCATTATAATTTTCAAGACGTATCCTTTAACAACATATTTAAAACCACCAAAATATAAGACTTTGCCCTCAGTATGATCCAGTGCAATTCTACACAACTGTAAACTACAAACACGATAACAAATGTAGTTTCAGCTATCAATGCATCAATTGTAAGCACCGTCCACGAGGGGTTGATTGACTAAAGATTCTTTGTAGTTGACTATAACGTGATGAAAGTCGAGTCAAAGGCGATTGATTTATGAGGTCATTGATATTTTTTTCAACCTAATACAGTGGCCCCCTTTTTTTTGTGCCATGGATCGGTTTTGCTAATCTAATCACTAGTCGGCTAATCAGTTCAAACCCTACTTTCCACAGAATGCAAAGGTAGTAGGAGGGTGTCTTGAGTATGTGCATCATTGTGCGCTGCAGGGGGGTCAGTATTAGTATTTTATTTTATTTTTTAAAGAAACACATTTGAAAGAAAGAAAGAAATTAGCATCAGAGGCTTAATGAATCAGGCTATTTCCTGGATCCCTAATGGAATCAGCCCATCCCTGACCCTCTGTCCTTATCTGTTCATTACGGCAACACAACCTGGAGCGGGGCTATTTAAGGTCGTATCGGCTCAACAAAAAGCGCCGCATGTTTACAAGCACAAGACAAGCACATTACGCCCAAACAATGCAACACTGCCTCCAATCCTGTGCTCCCTTTCACTCACAACACAGCACCCCCTCAGGGTTAGCAGACCTTCCTTCATGTTCAAAGATTATCTGTTAATCCAAAATGTGCAGGAGCATGAGATGACAACGAGGGGACCGCACTCCGGGGGAGGGAGAGATGCATGGCTTTATTTGTTTGTTGGCTCGCTTATTAATCCATTGGAACGCAATGCATTTTACCCTCCTTCCCAGACACGTGTAAATGTTTTCGAGCCATTAAATGAAAGACGAATTCTTCAATGGATAGCATGTAAAAGTATTAATTGTAAAGACCATTATTTGGTGTCCATGAGGCTGAATCAGCTTAGCCACTCCATTCCGCCATTTGCATACAAAATGCTTTATTTTGGCAATCAATGAAAGTGCTCCACTGTATGTGCGGCTTATCACATGCTTGCAGGAAATGGATTCCTTAGCCATCTCGTTAAATTCTGTTGATGCAGAACAATTTGAAACATGGCACAGGCAGCAATGACATTTAAAGATGCCTCGGCTTAATTATATTTTGCAAACATTTGGGGATGTTTGTCCTCTGGGATAAAGTGCCACCACTACAAAGTTAACTTGTTAATAATTCAAAACCAATCTCTCTTTTTTGTTGAGCACCATCATTATCTTGTGTTAGCGCTGGTTAAGGACATTCAAGGTGCCACAAACACACTGGGGAAACATGCTGCGCTTTAAGATGGAGCACAATGACTTTAGCAAAAAGAACAAATTAATCCAAGTCTTTTGTGTCACATGTTTCGGCCAATTTAGAAGGGTCAAAGACACGCAAGAACACATTAAACCGAGGGCTGTGGTAAAAACGGATTTAATCATATTTGGGGGGGTTTTACACAATATTCCATGGACACTCACGACACTCATATTTACTCTCAGCAGGCCTTTCCAGCACACCATTTCTTCATTGGCTCGCTCAGTTGCCATGGTAACAATAACGACAACATATGGAAAACAATGTCAGTTTTGTCAAATGGTAAACATAATTGGAAAAGGTCAACAAACCTGGCCCTAATCATGTGTATACAGTCATACAATTTGGACTGCGTTTGATGATTTGACCTGGGTTGATGCTAACACTAACACAGTGTAATCCTCCTTGTTTTATGTTTAGTTTGACAGTAAACTTTCAGTTTAGTTTGACAATAAATGTCAAATGGGACTGACATATAACTTTATGAATTGCTCACTATTTGCCATACGGCTGCTTTTTGTGTAGTGACTGACAACTAATGATGACCTAGGAACATATAATAAATTATCTGTTGCATAAAAATGTTGATACCACCACGCTATTTTTTTTATAACTCTGTCCTCAAAGATAATTGTGCTGAGTTTTGATTGGAACTGTCCAAAGGTATTAATTGAATAATATGCTCATTACTGGGCTGTTTATTGATGTCAGAGGGGTCTTAGTTTGACAAGTTTAGTTATGTAATTCGAGGGCTCCAAATTTTTAATAATATCTCTGTGAATCATCATCTTTGCAAAGTTTGTCGCACCTCATTTCCGTATGTTATGCAGGTGTTCCTAAAGCTGTGGCCAGTGTGCATATTGTGCTGGTCGTTTTGCTTTCTTGTCTCCTTTGAACTCCCATTTAAGTTTGCACACAAAAAGATGTCCCTAACATTACTTTGGTTGATGATATTTTTTTCATGATCGTCCACAAATGCAAGACACATTTAAATGGCATCCCTTGGTGACAGGCTGTATGCTGCTGATGCTCATAAATTACCAACAGAGTGCAGAGTGCTGACAGGCAAGCATACAAGTTTAAAAAAAAAAATTGTCAAGGTCTGGATACCATAAAGCATTTCTTTAGCCCATTAATCCACCTCATTCACTTTTTTTGCAAACATCTTTTTCCCATCAATATACAGGGTTCATATTTGTGACAGCGTGTCCTTCAGGACTCTCAATATCATCAAAAAGAGGGGGAAAAAAATTAAAGGCTCCTCAAAATATATACGTAAGGAGTATATTGATTTAATATAGTTCCATAAGCCCTTGCACCGACACTCGACATGCAATTTGGAAATAAATTGGCTGATTTAGATCGAGGCATGGAGAGGAGGGGCTGTGTGTAATGATGTAAACCTGATCCGCTACTGTTGAGTAAGGTGACATTGCACAACAAATCACTTGCATGAAGAGGGAACGAAAACCATTTCTTTTCCTAAAATGTCATTTTGTTTGGGGAAGGTGCGCTGACGGCGCTGATTGCCACATATGTGAATCCATTCCTCTCCTGGAGGTGCTTGAGTGCTTTCGAAAAGTCAATCTTATATTTTGCTCTTAGCATAATAATCAGACTTTGATCCTTAGAATAACACAATCCCTTTTACTGCTAGCAGACGATAGAAAATAGGCCGCAATTGACTCGCGTGTTTTGTTTAGTCGCAGCAATAGTTGATTTTTTTTTTTTTAAGCAGCACAGTCTAATGTGTTTTAATTGAACCCGATGAAGAATAATTAAGTAATTAAAGGCTTGATAGGAGAGAGGCATGGTAAATAGCTTGAGGGCAAGAGCTGGTATTAGCAATATGCAATACAGGTCTTTCAGCGTGCATGGAGCGTACCTGCAGAATGTCACCAGTGAGACAAGAGAAAGCATCAAAAGCCCCAAACTAAATATGGCAACATCCTGTGACTATGCATGTGGTCATATTCAAAAGCGAGCACAATGTGTCACACTGCTCCCTTGAGATTCCTTCCTTCTGTGACCGTGCGTAACACAAAGCACTTGGATCAGAAATCATCCATCCACATTGCAATGAATGGAAATTACTTTAAACCGTTCCACGCACCCCCCCGGCCCCCAAAACAAAATCAAATATTGTACATATGTGTTTTAATAAGGGAAATAGCACACTAAAATATTGTACTTAAAAATAGAGTATTAACATACACTCTGAAAACATCTTTGTCAAAAGTATCCCCAATTGTGTTAAATAGCTAACCCAGTGTTGGTCGCAAAAGGTACCAAGCCAATGCTGGGTTATTTGCGCCCAGCATTTTAGGTTGAGGATTTGACCCAGCACGTGGCTTCAAATTTTTGATCCAACAAGAGTTTTAAAAAAATAAAATAAAATAAAAACATATTGATGAGTTAAAGCTGGTAAGAAATAGGTTACCAGGTTATCAGAAAAGCTGTGATTAAAAATAACACTCATTTTATTATCAACTGTGTGTATGAAGGAGGAGTAGCAACTTGAGATGCTTCCCAATGCAACCCACCCATTTTCTCTGGATGGATTGTTCACACAAAACGGTTTTATGTAATCAGGGAAATACGGTAATTCCGGAACTTTCCTTTCTTCAACTACTAGGGCCACGTTAGGCTCACATTCGGATCACCCATTGTTTACCATATTACAGGCAAAACTGGCCCAAATATCTTTAACAAAGGTGGGTCACGTGTGGTATGTGCAACATTAGCCTCACATCCACTGGTGGGCTGTATTTTTTTGGTTCTACTTTAATACAAACTGAACAGAAGAAGTCCAAGCACTAACCCTTGAGGGACCCCATGTGTCATATCTTCCACCCAAATTTCCCAACTGCTCAACAGTATGTTATGATCAATTGTATCAAAATGATCACCTGTGTCAAAAAAACAGTTCTAGCCTGCATTTATCCCACAAGGGGCCCGACTGGACATGATGTCTCGGCAAGTTTGTGTTTGCAAGTCAAAGCAAAAAAAAAAAAAAAAAAAAAAAAAAAAAAATCAGCAGAGTGACAGCTTGTATCTCGATAAACTCATCACTCAACATCTTCAACCACAAGGCACCATAGTGCTTCCTCTCATAGTTGTGCCTTATTTTAGTAATGGCACAGCTTGATATCTACTTTGGTGTTTTCAAGAGAAAGACTAAAGTCTTATTTCAACAAAAGTCCAATTAGAGGAGCAGAGTGGAAGTGCTTTTTGAGCCAGTTAACAATTGAGGCGACTGTTACAACAATGAAATTACCATACTGACATTTTATCGTTAAAATAGGACCAAAAAAAAAGTTTGTGTCAAATGCTGCAGCATGACCAACTTACTTTGCAATTGTTCCTGGTGCCAAATGTTCCCCAACAGTGGTATATGCTTTATTCAACATAGAGCAATAATCGCTGTTGGCATCTTATGCTGCCTGGCAGCGATAATCTATAATCCATTCACCCAGAGAGGGTACACAAATGCATATTTGTTTCGTCGGATTAAAAGATTATAGCGACAGTATGGCATGGCCAATAATAATAATTCATCTATGCCAGCTGTGACTGAATTTTCCTCACTATTGCTGCTTTTTTGGAATTTTTGTCTGAATGCAACCGCAGTATAAATTGTCAATTTACCTTGAAACTAAATCACATTGACATTGCATCGCCTTATAATAGAATTAAACAGTCGCCTAAAAATAAAGAGACCAGCCAGAACATGGAACTGTCGAGTTGTTAGAGCTCGCACTAGTTGTACACTTCACAGCGCAGTGTTTATTCCAATACCTAATATCATAGCACAGACACAATTTAGAAGCATTAGTCTCACACACCGTACAAGTGTCAAGCACCAGTCCTGATCACCAAGCTCTGCAGGAGCCTGATAACGATCCTGACCATTTGAATCGGGTGTATTGGAGGAGGGCAACATCTAAAACATGCAGGAAAGTGGCCAAGAGCGGAGTTTGACACCTGTGACTCACAGTATATCTCACAAAAGGGAGAATACCGCTCCCATTTTTGTAAATATTATGTTACAACGCTGACATAATAACGTTTTGGGACAATGTAAGGTACTTAGTGTACAGCTTGTATACTATCGCTGAAAGAAAAAAACAATCAACGCACAGCCATTATTGTCTAAACTGCTGGCAACAAAAGTGAGTGCACCCCTTTGGTGAAAATATCCAAATTGCACTCAATTAGCCATTTTCCCTTCCGGGTTTTATGTGTCTCGCTCGTGTTTCAAGGCCTCAGGTGTGTTAAATTTCGGACTATGGTGAACACCATGGCCAAGAGGATCAAGGCAGTGCGCTGAAATAATGGTGACCACACAAAATATTGACATCGAGGCCACAATGTGGACATTTTAGGGCTGTGTTCATTTTTGTTGCCAGCAGTTTAGACATTAATAGCGGCGTTGAGTTATTCTGCGCTTTTACGAGCTGCACGTTGACTCCTTTATGTTGAAGCAAAGTGTCGTTTCTTCAATATTGTTCCATGAAAAGATCTATTAAAATATTGAGCAACAACTTTAAGAGATCTTCTCACTTTTGTGAGATACTGTATATTTAGTGACTTGGCTTCAGCTTTTAGCCAGATTTTTATCGCACATGGTGTTTACCACTGTTCATTTTCATCTAAACTGTGGTTTAAAAGCATTACGCACTTCTGTTTCTTAACACTTCGGAACAAAAATCATGCTTTGATGGAAAATCAAAAGAAAGTGGATAACTTTCAATAGCTTTTTTTTTTTTTTTAGCAGATTATAAATCAGCGACGGTAGAGCCCTGGCCTGCCCGTCTGCCTCGTGGTCAGCAAATGAAGCTGTCACATGAAGGTCACCAGTTCATGGTCCCAGATTAAAATGGTCAGCAGGCATTGCTTGAGTGAAATGAAATCCCACTTCGCTGCAGAAATCAGACGCCAATAGAATTGAGTGTCCTCCTGGTACGAAAGCTTTACTATCATGAGCTGTCGATGTCACAACCAGCCCTGCAGCCACCTTGAGTAGCACAGTATTGATCTTGATACGGGATGTATAAAAAAGAAAATGATCACACAGGAGAATGGTTGAGTTATTTGCTGCCCCTCTTATTGCTAATTATAGAGTTTTTTTTTTCCTTCAAACAACCACGCTGTTAACAGTTAAATGATGTGCTTAATTCTATTTACCGGAGTTCAATTGTGCATTGGTTGAACTTTTACGTGAGCAAGTCTTGATTTTCCTGTGGTGCCTTGTTTCACTTCCCAAAATTCAAAATAGCGTTATTTTCAACCAAATGTTGACATCTGACATCTTACAGTCCACGATTTATGTTCCATAGTTCGGTTGAAACACAAAATACATTGAAACGCTGACGATTTTTGAGGGGCACTCGAATATTTGTACTTATATCCTGAGAGCATACTAATATATCATCATGTCATTTCTGCATGCCTCAAATCTGACATCATCATTTTAGTATTAAGATCATTTCCACGAAGATCTATGAGGCATGTGAAAAGCAACAAATGTATCCATTTGGGAGAAGCAATCCCAGTGACAGTTCTATATCAGTAAAATATTTCTTAAGGTTTTGTCCCCTTGATCTGTATTCCCAACACCTTTCGATTCTTGATAAGTATTCTTTGAAAAAATACATGTGGGAGTTTTCGTCTCCACCTTGGTCTTTGCTAATAAGTCCCCAAGGTCCAACCTACTTGACCTTTGTGCCTTTGGCATTAAATGAAAGGCCTAACCAGAGCTGACATGGCTTTAAAAATGTCCATCACTGGAAAAATGCCTAAACTGCTTGGAAAAAAAAAAACATGCTCGTGAAATTATTTGAATTCCGAATTCTAGCCTTACATGGATTATTATAACTTTACATTAGCATCTGCTTGGACTAGTATACACACGTTTTTTCGGCAGTCCAAATGTGTAAACTTCCTTTCAGCAACACGCAGTCTAGTCAGGTCCAACACTGCAGTGCTCTGTGTTGTGAGATCATCTGCTGTGCCTCGTCAAATGATCCAATTTCGCTTAAAAATTCGAATTTGTACATTTGTGAGTAAATCGAGATGAGAGCATCTCAATGTCATTGTGTTTGTATCTATTTTTGATGACATTGGTGATGTAACATGGGATATTTCTAATCTAAAGTACTTTGGCACCAGAAAAGTTGCGAATCTACAACGGAGGACACCACAACAATAGATATTAGCATCTCAATTTGGTCCATTTTGATCAGATTATTATTGACTGTATTCCAAATATTAAATATTAAATCCTATTGAAATTTAACAGGAATTAGTGAGAATCTTTGTAAATGAGAAAGAATAAAATAATAATAATAATAATTGACAGTGACTTATATTGGGTTTGAATGTTTAGATTTGTATTGAAGTTTCAACCTTACCTTCTGGTGCGAGCAGAGACACCGCAATTGGGCAGGACCCCGGGGCAGTTTGCACTTGGCCCCTAGCTGAAGGGGCCCTGTGAGGCCTATCCCATAAATGGCCAAACAACAGCCCTGCTTTGGACACAGCGACAACAACCTTGAATCCCCGCCAAAGGGCCTCCTTCCTAGCTGATGCTGTATATCGACCACTACTAGAAAACCTCATTGACACTGCAATGACATGTTGGGATTTGTGAATCTCCTTAATGGGGTCTGCTACCAGGCTTGTTGTGAAATATACACCCAGAACAAAAATTTATCACTCAGAGTAGGCTAACAGAAACAAAAAGAAAAGAAGGAAAAAATAAAATGAAGGCAAAGAGGAGGAAGCGGTTTGGTGGCTTGGTTAATTTTGATCATTTAGGATTTTTTTTTTTAATCACATTTCATGTTTTTTTTTTTTACGTTATTCATACATTGTGAATTTGGCTTAGAGTGTTTGTAGTCATTTGTTCTTCATTTTATATGCCACTGATTTAATTAAAGCTTTTTTGCTGAGCCATTGTCTTGGTTTTTTGTTTTGTGAGGGTACTCCATGGTACTTCTTGCCTCGCACCAACGGATCCCCTACCCCACCCAACTGAAATCAATATTCGGGAGTCACTGTCGATCTGAAAAGATTGTCATCAAAAATGAATTTGGTTTGTACATGAGCCTGCACTGCCACCTATTGGTAAAACGAGAGCAACACACCCCAGGAACTACAATACGGTATTAGAATGCTGTACAGGTCATGTCCTGCATTTAAGTGGACAACTGGGTATTTCAACATTTGTAAACCATTACCTATAGGAAGATATAATAAGTAACCAATAAATAGTACCAAGGAAAATGAAAAATTATTCAAAAGTATTCAAGACTTGCTTTGTGGGATCGCCCCCACAGTCTAATTCTAAAATCTGACCTTTCTGTCCTTTTCTGGGGGTCATTTTGTCCATCAAAGCCAACGGGGTGCATATAAGCAACATGCTGTTGAAAATGGCCAGTTGTGTCCCTCTCTGGGGATTAGTTGATAATATTCCACCGCCTATAACGACTGCTCATATAATCTGCTCTAATCTGAGCAGGACATCACCAGATGAGCGTCGACAGCCGAGAACACTGGATTTACTGTTAAAGAGAAATCAACGCCTGGCTGTTGTCGAGTTAGACATGCCCATCACAACCTGTCAGAAGGTTACTTTGATATCATGCTCGGTGCTCTGCGTGTCTCTCTTCTTGCCCAGGATGCTTTTACCGAGAGCCAAAAAGGAGATGGGGCAGCCACAGGGTGAGCAGATTCACTACGTCATCTTCCATCCACCTTTCGTGTTGTTGTTATTGTTGATGCTGCTGCTAGCTGTGACATTCGACAAGAATGTGGTTGGTATTGGTCGAATCGCATCACCGTGGTACCTAAAAATGCAATGTTATGGAAAATTGTGTGTGTGTGTGTGTGTGTGTGTGTGTGTGTGTGTGTGTGTGTGTGAGTGATGTCTAGTGGGCCAAAACAGTAAAATCATGCTGTAGTAAAATAATAATATTAATAATAATATACAAATAACACTAAATTGGTATTTGTCACTTTTTTTTCTAATGCAAGCATTTGGAAAGCCTTTATCTTTAATGAACTATCTTTTCATGAAACATGTCTTATGAAAAATGTGTGGTTTGACTGCTGATCATCCAAATGTATGCATTGAACCTGATCATAGTGACATCAAACTTGAAGTCACGGGTAGTGGGAACCTCAAATACTTTTTTGTCCTCGAAATGAAATGAACTTATTAATATATCTAGAAATGATTTTTTTTACGAGATTTTTCATATGACCACAATAATTGTCGAAAAACCAAAATTGAGCCCACAACAAGCTAAACTGAATGAAAGGTAATTATATTAAATGTATAAGAAACAAAGTATTCACCTGCCCTGCAACCGTTGCACATTAACCATATGAAGTACATAAAAATACGGAGATATATTTCATAGTATTGTTGTTAACAGTATGATTCCACCAAACCAAACATTTTTTGTCGAAAAACTACATACTGTCATATAATTAATCATTTTCATTTTCACACAGCTGCAGTTTACCCACCTACCGATATATATTGTTGTGATATGAACTAAACTTTGAAGATATTAAATATAATTTATATCAGGAGAAAATTCCTTCATATTAATGGTCACCAAATGTTTTATTATCCGTTCTATGTAATGAAAGTTGAGTATTGTTGTCACCTTTGGGAGACCTGATTGTGTACTTGTCACATTTTGCATGATGGTCGTTGGAGGACCCCAAAAAAGCAGACTTGCGTCGCCGGGAAAGCAACGGAAGGCTACCGCATCATGTAACCTAAACAAAAACATAACAGTACCCCTCCCTCAAGGGAGATATCCCAGATGTCACAAAGTCACCGAAAGGCTTGGCAAGACGAGAGTCAGCTGGTTGGGGGTTGGGGGTGGGAGGGGCAACACTCGACAACAGCCAGGCGTTGATTTCTAGCGCCGCCGGAAACATGGACAGAAGGCGGCCGCAACACTTCTGCCGCTGTAAGCAGGGATAGAGGGCAGCTGCAGCACTTGCGCCGCCGGAAACGTGGCGGAGGATGACCGCAACACTTGCGTCGACGGAAACAGGGACGAAGGGCGACCGCAATACTTGCGTCACCAGGAACAGAACGGAAGGCGACCGCAACACTTGCGTCGACGGAAACAGGGACGGAGGGCGGCCGCAACACTTGCGTCGCCGGGAACAGGAACGGAAGTTGACCGCAATACTTGTGTTGCCGGGAATAAGAACGCAGGGCGACCGCAACACTTTTGTTGCCGGAACAAGAACGGGTGGCAGTGGGATCTGGCCTCCGGTCCTGCAGTGTCCAGTCTTGGTTGGGTCATTCTGTCACGTTTTGCATGATGGTAGTTGGAGGACCCGATAAAAGCAGGGAGGCAGGGAGGAGCAGAGTGGACTGACCAAGATGTATTTAACAAAAATACAAAAACAGGAGTACAAAGGAAAAAAAAACTAACTGAAGTACTCAAACAAAGTCCCGAAAACCTATGACAGAAACAAAACATGACAGGGGCACACAGACAGTCACAATGATCCAACAACAGTCCTAGTGTTGGGGTAAATGTGTATATGGACAGTATAATAAATATGAGCTATTTACTATATTTCATTTGATATTAACTCACACAGTTAACATTTCGTTACAGTTTGTATTTCCGTTTTGTACATTTTGATGACTAAAGTCTACTAGTATTGAGCCCATTATGTCTTGTGTAGTTGGCCCTGGTTTCCGCCCGCCAGGGATGCATCCGGTGTCATTGTCCGATGACCCGCAGCAGTGGGATGCAGATCCGTTCCACTCCATGACATACAGCGCTGAGGCCACTGCCAAAGCCAGAAGCATTGGACGTGGTAAAAAATACAACTTGATGGCTCAAGTCATACCCATATATGGATTTGGAATTCTTCTTTACATCCTCTATATAATCTACAAGGTTATGACCATCATTATTATTATTATTATTCATACTAATGTTATTGTCATTGTTATTATTGTTCCACAGCAATCATGCCTAAACTATATCATTCATGTTGCCAGTTAACCTGCAAGGACAAGAATACTACAAAATCAGGGCAGTACAGTACAACTATGAGCATGGAGAGGAATACGGGTAAGTGTCATAACCTCTGAGTTTTTCGCTGAAAATATAAATGTTCTAAAGTTAGTTGGCTTCTTTTTTCCATGATTAACGCTACAACAGCGCAGCTGTGTGCGTATATCATGGTGCAGTCTATTCCAAAGTTGATACGCACGTGACGGTTGTCTAGTGGCATGTTCACTGAACATGGCGGCCACCTATTATTTTTTTAAAGTTACTAAATGTACATGGAGATTAATGGTTATCAAGTTATTCAGAGGCAAAATACGAACTTTTTAATGCTGCAAGTGGTGTTCATATGTGAAGTATCCCTTTAGACCTTCTGTAAACGTTTGAATCCACCTGTCTTGTGCAGAAAGGTGTGGAGCATCTAACAGTTGCACATGTGCATTAAAAAGTTTAGAGAAGGTCAATTTAAATTTATATGTGAAAACTTTTTAGTAACTCTTGCAGTTTCCCTGATTGTCATGATATTTCTGTGCGTCATAGTAAGTGGGTGTGTTTCTCTTAGCAACTGACGATGAGCTTGCCAGACTACAGGAGCGACTACTTCAGTCAGAAAGGATCATGGCGAGGATTGTCTCAGGAAATACTTGTGCTTCTGGGAGGTTAGTTTGATAATATACTCACACTCCACATAAATAAATTCATGCTGGAACAAATCACTGCATCCCTAAGAATTGAATGAAAGGAAAGAAAACAGCAGTTTTACAGCAGGCAGCATTAAAAGCTTTGCTGCCACCTGACGCCATTGAAAGTCAAGAGACTCGGTGATGACTCTCCTTTGTTTCTCTGCCGCCCCACAGTGGAAGACGCAGGAAAAGTAAATCGATTCCAACAAAGAAGGAAGAGAAACTCCTCAGGCAGCTGAAGCAGATCGCAAATCTAATGCAAGAGGGCCGCGTGGAGGGTGCCTCCCCAGAGATGGAGGCAGAAGAAGTCCCTTACAGTCCAGACTGGGAAGGTATACTTCCCCTGCCTTTTCACAACCCACCTGTCACTAACTTTGCTATCTTCCCAACCAAAAGCAGTTTTTATATTTACTTTTATCACCTAAGTGCTTATTCAGCTAAGATTCTGTTGCGTCTCCTCAGGGCAGCAAATCTGTTCTGATGGTCACATTTCCTTCGTCATTCCAAGAATGTTAATTTCTAGAGATGTATTCTGTCAGACTGACGGCAGGTCCTTCAGTCCGTCACTGATGGACACCCATTTCGCTGATAACTGACGGAAACGCGCCTCACTTGTCTGCCAAATGTTTGTTCGAATGGGTGAATACAACAAGCTTGAGTAGACTGCATTGAGTGTATATGTACATCTGGTGGTGGTATGCACCAAAGAGACAATGGAGCATGTATTTGAATAATGTGTTCATTATGGTCAGGCAAGACAACTAATTAATGAGCTGAGAGGTCTGAAAGTAGCTTTGAATACTAGAGACACTTTTTGCAGACAAATTCTTCTGAATTCAAATTTTTAGTTTGAAATGAGTTGCATTAGGAGCTTAGGAGTATTCTGCAGCCCCACACCCCATTTCAGAGGGTGGTGGTAATAAAGACAAGAAGAAAAAGAAGGAGAAGACCTTATGAGCCGTGAGAAGAAGCACAGATAGTCGTCCAAAGTTTCAACACCAAATAAATATACTAAAAACCAAAACGATCAGATAATCAAGAAACAAAGTAGCAACTGAAAATAATCTTCAGGGACATACTCATGACAACAAGATAAACTAGATCAGATGGCAGGAGGAAAGCCAGCAATGTGGCAAGACACCGTGCGAATGTCAAGGATTTTCTGGCACAGAACAATAGGAGAAGCTGGCTAAATAGGCTGCCACCTATTCAAGCGAATGAGGCACAGGTGTGGGTGTGAGGCCCCGCCTCCGAGTTCGGCCCCGCCTCCGAGTTCGGCCCCGCCTCCGAGTTCGGCCCCGCCTCCTACCACTCCAGCACTGTAGGGAGGGAGAGGAGAGCAGAGTAGGCAGAGCAACATGGCAAAGGCAAAGTAGAACCATGACAAGAACAGCAATAACAAGAAGATGAAATCGAAGGAAAAACATTATTTGATAGACCTGGCAACTTAGTTTCGGTTTTCAAAAGGATTTATGAGGAATAACATGACATGAATCCACCAGGATTGTACCATTGGCAACAATGCGAAAAGAGATTCTGGTTAAGGTAAATCAAACTTAGTTTGTTTTGTAGTTTACTAAGTAAAACATTTTGGCGTCTTAGGAGTTCAAACGTAGCAGTCAGCCACCTGTGTGGCCCTGCTGTACTTAACAGTTCAATAGTTTGCCAAATAGTGTAGGCTATGTGAAATTCACTGCCGGAGCAATGAAATTTACGTATTGAAGCGATGATGGAAGCGTTGTTGAAAATAAAATGACTGACTGACAGACTGAAGATTACAGTTTCGTTTAGCTTGAAATAATGTCGGACTGCCGATGACAGACAGGTGCCCAGACCGCATGCTCTTTTTTTTTTTTTTTTTTTGTACAGGCTACCCAGAAGAGACCTACCCCGAGTACAAAGTACCCGATTACAAATGTGAATTAGAGAGTGTGGCTTTGGAGGAGCCCATCACCCAGCCCACTGCGGAGGCCTTAGCAGAGCGAATGGAACAAGAGGAGGAAGAGGTTGGAGCGAGGAAACTATCCACAGTACAAGAGGAGGATGAAGACGAAGAGGAGGAAGGTGAGGATGGGGAAGATGTTGACGAAGATCTGGAGGAGGAAGAAGAAGAGGAAGAGGAGGAGATAGCAGAGGAGGAGGAGCAGGAGCAGGAAGAGGAGGATGGGGAGGAGGATGAGGAGGAGGAGGAGGAAGCAGAAGCTGAAAAACGACTTTTGCTGGTTCCACTTGCCTCCCAGGCAACTACGAATACACAGCATGAGAGATTAGGTCTGCAAGTACACAATGACCTACAAGGTCAAAAAGGAGGGAGGAAGCATATTAGTTTTAATGACCACAGAAATGTATTTCACTACCCAAAAGAAGATACCTATGAAGAGGAGGTGGAGAAGGAAGAGGAGGAGGAGGAAGAAAATGAGAAGGATGATGATGTGGATGAAGATGATGGTACAGAGGTGGAAGAGGAGGAGGAAGCTGATGAGGAAGATCCGGTGACAGAGGCAGAGAGACTTCAGTTTAGTTGTACAGAATGTCCCAACACTGAGGAGGAGGCAGAGAAGGAAGAAACAGAATATTTGTCAATGTTAGCTTTTGCAGAGAGTGACAGTAATGTCCACAGAGACTTTCCCAAAGAGTTCAGTGGGCTGAGGATGCGAAACAGGAGGGAGACGTAAAGGATTTCCCTTCAAATTAGTCTGAGCTCTTTGCTGTTATTCATTTGTAAACGGATACAAAAGTATGTATTTTACTCTATTGACCAATTGAAATTAAGATTGATTTTATAAATTGTTTGGTACTCATTTAAGAAAAAAACAGAGGTTACAGAAAGTAATACAAAATGAACCAATGGAAACCAGACAATGCTGTTTAGTGTCATGGTGTGTACCACACTAAATATGGACCAGTGGAAGCAAAGAAGATCCTGTAGTTGTCTCAGGAGATTAGAAAATTATAGTCAACCAAATTTAAGGTAAAGGCTACAAGAGCATCTCCAGACAGCTTGGTGTTCCTGTACCTACTGCTGCATATATTTTTGAGAAATCTAAAGCAATTTTAGGATACTGTATTCCAAAAGAAATATTTCTATGTCACAAATAAAGTAATGAAATAAAATACATTAAAGTATGAAAAAAATCATTTGTATTTCGTAAATTCGACAAAGTAATTTTCCGAAGTGAGATCGTGATAAGCGACAAACCCGGAAGTTAACGGCCGGACATGGAGTGGTTATGAGAATCGTCGTAAGTGGAAGAACAGTCAGCTATATAGGCTGCGGTAATTAGCCTTGCATTATTCTTTGCAATTCGATACTGTGCCGTGCTGTAAATTGCACACAATGGGATTACCTACTTGGTCCGTGTATTCCCGCAAGCACTCAGCGCACACATTATAGTGGGTTGGTTTCCTCCATTGTCATTGCTAAGATAGTTCTGTTGCACTATTGGCCACACCGTGCATGATATCGGCAGCATTGTTAGTTGGATTCCCTCCATGCACTCATAGTTTGAATGTTTTCGTACAGCATTACATCGTTGTACGCATTTAGTACTTTGAATCGAATGTTTTCAAAAACAACAGTCAGAGTTATTAATTGATTGACACACCCACCTTTTTTTGCAAATCCGGTTGAGAAAACAGAGGTCTTTGAAGTGCTGGTAACAAAGAATGCTCTTCGACACCGGCATGAAATTCATTCACTTTCCGAGAATGCAACTGTATCGTTCCAATTTTCTGGTCCGTGTACGTGCCCTATTTTTGTCTTTTGGATACTCAAACAACTGTTTGCCTGAATGTGAACAGTTCATCGCCACACTGCGCCGAGGCATTTCGCCGAATAACCAGATAAAAATGGCAAAGAAAGGTTAACAGGACAATCAACAATGCAGTGCAATGGCTGACTGGTACTCGGCACTCTGTAAATGACGTCAGTCGCCAGAGATTGACGAACAAAACCATTTACGTAGTTAAGCGCGTTGATATGGGTCAAACTATGAATGTGGGTGGGTTATGTTAAAAAACAAAACAAAAACAAAAAACTAAAGTATGCTTGAAAATGTTATAGCTCTAAGTATTACTCAAAAGATGGTTGGCCAAATGTACTGCAAATTTGACCTTTAAAATCTACCGGACGGGTAGCCAACCTCCCTGGACGTGGCCACAGGAGGATTCCAGTTATCTCTTTGACCGCTTTCATCATCAGAGGGGTTGCAACAATTGTGTCCACATGTGTATGTTATTTTAGGGTTGGGTTAGATTAGAAGTAAGAGGTTGGGTTCAGGAAATGGCAAGACCTGTGCACAAGACATCCTCATTACCAAGATTTACCTCCAACAAATACTTCAAGGAAGATACTGTGTATATTTGTTTTACATGTAGAGGTAGGTTCAGTGGCTTTGGGTAATCTTGCGGCACAGGTTGTTAGGGCGAAAAGGCTCCAGCCTCCGTTTTTTTTTTTGGGGGGGATTGCCAAGTTTTTGTGATGGAATGTAATAATTTGCAAAATCTCACAAAGGTTTTTTCAACCAGGTCACCTTTGGGTACGGGTGTCAGACTCAAGGCCTGGGAACTAGATCTGGCCGCCACATCATTTTATGTGGCCCATGAAAGCAAATTAAAATTACAAAATTGTTAAATTGCCTTCACTTTTAAAGACATTGAGATATTGCAAGCATGTTTTGTTCCCAAGCCCTCTTAAAATAAATGTAATTCAATTTTAAAATTTTTTTACTGGTCTCTGATTTCCAAGTTATTTATCAGTTTGTTGCGTATTACTTGGGTTCACAGCCATAACGGCCCTCTGAAGGAAACTACGATATGGCTTGCCTCAAAGATGACTTTGACAACATAAGGTGTTCTGTAGCATTCCAAAATCCAAATGCTATTAAAGCATAATGAGTTGAGCATAGAACCTTACCTCAACTTTTCGTCTTAATTCTATTATTAAAACATAGCTTAATGATATGCTGCGAGCAACTTTTTCCATATTTTAAGAGCACAAAAATAAACATACTCAGGTTTTATTCGTTCACCTTTGTTGTCATTTTCCAAGAGTGCCTATACCACCACATAAGTCAGACATACGGCATTCACTGTACATCGTCACGAGCACTAAAAAAAGAAAGTGAGAGAAGCAGGGGGATTCCGAACATGTACCAAAAAGCAGACTTCACAGCAAAGTATCAACAGTTTTGAAATAGAAATCCAAAATGTTGGAACACAACTAAGTACAAGAATAGCACATCTGTTAAAGATTTCCTCATGATCCACACTAACAATTGTGGCATCAGAGATTGTTCTTTGCCTTCATCATGATATTTTTTTGACAATGATAAAGTACAAAAATGTTGAGAAAGTAAGCTCGCCCAGTACGGGGCTTCTGCACTAAACTTCTCCATATAAACATACTACATTTTAGATGAGGAACATACCCGACTGTCACATCAGAGGAGTATAAAAATATCCCAAAGACACAAATAGATGCAATATGCAAGCATTGAGGCTGTGTCAAATCCATGTCCTCCGTAATATTTCCAAGGGACATCAGACATTGTACCAAGTACAATGTTACATTTGAGGGAAATGTAATATGTCCTTGAGAAAATAAGCTCTGACCACGTCATCATGGAATTGATTCTTCTATTTGGGCTTCTCGTCACGGTTTTTTGTTTGATTCATTAAAACCAGCTTTGCACCTGTCTACTGTTTATGACCGTAACTCATCAAGTGCAGGTAAGGTTGGCAAGAACAGCAAAGAGCTCACTTTACAGCCAACGCGCCACACTGCAGTTAGTGTTCAAAGGCACAAAAACCCATTTACAGCAATCTCGTCCACTACTGGTTTTAAATTAAAGTGCACCATTATTCTATACATTCACATATGTGACCCAATGACACAATATTGTACGGTACACAGCACAGTGTAACATGCCTTTGCCCTGCTCAGGTCCATTCGTTTTATGTGGATGCTTTTTATTTGATGTGCTTGCAGCTCCGCAGAGCCAAAACTGTCCAGAGAACAAAACATGTAATAAATACATAAATAACAAAATAAATAGCTTTTGACATGCATGTTAATCTTGGAACCGTGTAAGTATTCATGCTTGTGGATGTTTTTTTTTTAATTTGTTTTTTTGTTTGTTTTTTTTTTTTTTTTTTTTTAACCATGGGTTGTTTTCGTGACAGGTCCATAAAATGTAGCCAACTCCAAAAATGTACAAATATGCAATTATTAGTCACATCAGTCACAATGTTAAGCTGCTCTAGCTAGTACATAAAATAAAAGGAACAGTGGCACACTTCAACTTCAAAATGTTTACAAAACACATTGATTTCATTGTCTTAAAAGTGGGCAACTTTGTGCTTGATGCCCCCCCCCCACCTCCTCCACCCTCCACACACACACACACACACACACACACACACACACACACACACACACACACACACACACACCCACACACACACACACACACACACACACACACACACACACACACACACACACACACAAACAGTCGCTCACATCCACACACATACAGGGAAATGGTGGTTTTGGAGTTTGGACCAGCCGCAGTGTTACATGAACAGCCCTTGATGAGACCATACATGGACGAGATGGCCTTATTTAGGCTGCCGTCTATTCACAGGCTAACTTGCTGTCAAAGCTGGAGAGGGCGATGGCAAAGGCTTGAAGGGCACACATTGGGTAGTTATAGTCCATGGTGAAGACATCCTCTGCCACACGGCCAAACTGCATCACAATGTAGTCAGCTGAAATGATGGATGAAGACAGGAAATAAGAACCTGAAATCTTTGCAATTTTGTGTAAAAGGCCCTGAGCCATTAAAAGTCGTAACAGGAAAACACATACTGTAATAATGAAGAAGACCGTACAGTATTCGATGTTCTTTTCGATCACAGGGGTCACTTACTTGGTGCCCAAGGACTACGAGGGGCCTGTGGGCCAGTTCACCTATTTTAGAATTGATTATCCCATCAATTATTCCATCGATTACTCTGGTAATCGCCCCATCCTTCATTTCAAGTCAGAAATTTTTGTGTCACCCAATTTTTGTGGTCGATTTAGCTAAGTTAGCCGATTTTTTTACCCCAGATGTAATAATAAGGAAGGAATAATCATGTCAAATAGCCGTCCCCCGCATGTTGTCATGAGGCGGAAGTTCCACCTACATAAAATCCGTTCATTTAATCACAGATACAATACATCTTGGTGTATATGCCGCTTTTGTGCCAGAAACAGCCGTGTTGAATGAATGCAGATGTCAAGAAAGCGCTAAAGAGTCACAATGCCACGAGGAAAAGGGAAACCGCCTAAAGGTATGTTATTTGAAGCGCTTGTCGTACGGGGAGCAGAAAGATCTGTGCTCTTCTTTTCACGTTATGTAACTAAGCTACATATGTGTTGTTGTTTTGGTATTTAGTAGACAGGCAAATGAGAAAGAACTCGCTGGTAATAGCATGAAGGAGGCAGTCATGAAGGAGTGAATTAATCTTTAAAATAACCCTGTCATCCCAGTTTATATTTACTTTAGACCACACAATAGTTAAAAAGGGGTCATCATAACTTCATTTTGGGGCTAGAATAGATTAATTGCATTTGTGTTCATTTCAATCAGAAATATTACCTCGATTTATGAACGTTTCAAGGTAGAAATGTGCTCACCAAAACGATGAAGTTGGTAACTAGAGGTTTCACTGTACATATATTTCCAAATGTTTTGACTTGATTAGAAGTATTTTTATTCCATTTTCTGTCTTCAAGAAAAGTAATGTGGTGACCACCGTGCCCTCTCTTGACCAGCCGCCACTGTTAAGGGTAGTTATATGTTACTTGTCCCTTTGCGTCAGTTTGAAATGATAGGGTTCTGGAAGTGAGACGTGAATTCAAATTCGACTTGAGTTACCAAAAACACTATGGTTCGTGATCCTATTTGCTTTTTTCCAAGTTTGACATGATCACTCTTTAACTACTGAGGGACATGAAACTCACGGTCATTGTCGTGAATGATTTGGAAATTTTTGACAGAGGCCTGAGTGACTCTGCCGTGGAAGTTGAGCACATACGATTGCGTGTCATCATTCCACACTGGAGTTTTGTTATGAAGTTCAATCACACTCTCTGTGTTCTTGTTCTGCCACCTTGCCAGCAATGACTCATGGTCCTACAATAGAAAAAGAAAACAACGGAGGTCAGTCATAACGGTCCGCCCAATATGTCAAGGTGTATGTTTGAGACGTTGAACTGATCAGCTCACTGAAATACATACATTTCGTGGCCGAATTGACACTCTCTCATGGTCCATATTCATTCCTGGGATGATAACGCTCATTTTACGAGGTCCCTTGAATCCCAAGACATTGGTTTCCTAGGTTTGAAAGATCAAAATGTAGAAGGCATCATTTTTAATCCAAAACACATGACAACATATCATCTAATATCAGTGTGAATTAAAAGTACTTTCTTTGCATGGCACTGCAACGCACCATGATAACTTCCTCTGTCAGTTGAAAAAGACAGAAGTATTGTTTTAATGGCTTGTTGTTGCTTAGGCTACATTTGCACCGTGGTCCCAGTGGTCACAATAGCCTCATTTGTCTGAAACGTACTGTTTGTGGGATTTTGTCCGTTACTTTTCTCCGCATTCGATGTTTGTGGCCCGGATAAAGTCAAATGAAGCCCCTTTGCTGGGCTAATAAATGTGTGATAACCTTCATTTTCTGTCAATAACTACTTCACTAATCCATCACTTGTTCCCAAACATGGTGTTAACATACACCCTGCAGTCTCCTCATTGTCAGATAATTGTCTTTCTGTCACTCACTCACTCACTCACTCACTCACACTTTCACCATTTTAAGTATGTAGGCGGCGAGCGTGAGACGCCAGCAGTAATTGCTTGCCGTCACACGACGGACTACGTCCAAGTTTTGATATGCATGATTATGCACTGTCAGGCTTAGTCACATTCACCGTTTTTACCACGGCCGACTAGGTTCTTCATGGCAATTTTTTTAACATTTTAACCCTTTCACGCACTCTGTAACCTGACATGATAAACTGTCCACTGTAGCTGTCCCTGAAAGGGTTTAAAATCACACCTGGCCTCTACTGCAATAATGACCAGGCTGACGTTCGCCCATCTTGCGCCCCCGTGTTGTCTTAAAACCATCAAAATCTTTCCGCAGTGGTCTAAAACAGGGCTGCCGTGGCTAACGTTGTACCCTTAGTTCATCAGCAGAAATGCAAAACAACCTTCCCTTCTTAATGGACATCTTTCGGAGAAGTTGAAGAAGAACCTGACACATTTTGAAGAAGATCTGCATTCTCGCTATTTGAGTTACTATTGGATGTTTCACTCACCCCTAGGCACCTTATAAAATACTTGTTCAATTTTCATTGGCATCACTCTGTTCTCTACCAAATACCATTGTAATTGTCGAACCTTTTCAAATAAAATACTAGAGCTAAATGGAACCTGAAAGAAACTCACAGTGCCTCCGAAGGATACAAAGATAAGACAAAAGGAACTCACATAGCAAATGGCCGCGAGCTCTTGGCGCATATTGCTGTCTTCAAGGCTGCTGGTGGTCTTCATAGGGTTCAGGCCACTGTCATATACAGTGAACTTGGTGCCCATGAGGTTTGACCTGCAATGCATTTAAACAAGTACGTTCCTTACTGCTTCTTTTTAAGCAAGGGAAATTCATTTTATCTGAAGCGTTGAAGACTTTTGCACTCCATCAACAAGAGTCTTAAGATTCCCCGTAACGCTTGTCACCTCATTCAATGCTTACACCATCAATAGCAGGGATGTTTATTCATATTCCTTGTACAGTAATGCATAGAGCAGTGCAATATCACACAAGAAATACATTCATCATCATGATGATGACATTGTGCATGATGACATAAAGTGCTTTATTCAAAGCATTCAGATTGAATGGCTACAAAGAGGACTGTATATTTATATGCACTGTTGGGGTGAAGTGTCTGTTGCCATGAATGAGGCTTTGACGCGCAGCTTTGAAAAGGGCAGAATGTGGAAACGCAAAATGGAATGAATGACCTTTAACCCAACTGATCTGGATAAGCATGATTGTGACTAGAATAGAATGCAGAACCATCAGAAGAACTTCCACCTGCAGTTCCTGATGGCTTTGTAACCAGCATTCTTTGTGACTAGCAAAGACAAGTTCCTCCAGCCTGAGGTAAGTTTATGATTATGCAACGCTTGTGCATAAATGACTACAAAGCAGTTCTGTGACAGCATGACAATCTCGTTTCAAATGAAATGTCATAATGTTTATATGAAGGAAGGGAATGACATTATGTGATATCACAGTATTTTGGGGGCGGAGCCAAATTCGTTGTCATTGCTACAGTGCGAAAACCTCCTTCCGAGGCATTAGTTCGACTTATCTGACCTCAAATTCAAGCAATTTGTTGTTGGTTATCCTCCACAGAATATAAACACATGTGTTTCCATTAATGTTAACTCTTGAAGCGTGACAATCATTTAAATCCTCAAATATGTTAGACACAGCCGAAAGCTTTCTGCAAATGTATTAGTCAATTTGTGCTTGCAATTTCTCGTTATTTTAGCCAAA
The DNA here is from genome assembly GCF_001891065.2 of Hippocampus comes. NCBI lineage: Eukaryota > Metazoa > Chordata > Actinopteri > Syngnathiformes > Syngnathidae > Hippocampus > Hippocampus comes. The sequence goes on from NW_017805824.1 coordinate 2,956,823, forward strand.
TGGATGGACAAGGGGACGGAGACCACAATGGTCCGAATCGTAAGTATCTGATGAACAGGATTTATATTTCCGTTTGGTGTACATTGTCACCCACAGGCTTTAATTGTCTTCCAGGCCACCATATTCACATCCCAACAGAAGATCAACCACCGAACGGAGACAATAATGACATGGAATTTATCTTCCTCTTGCATATTATTATAAATCATCATATGAGAGTCTTCAGACAAAACCAAATTGGCTTTGTCAATGAAAACATTGTAAATGTCCAAATCGAAAATCACGCTGATCACATTAACCATATCATTGAAGAGAATGAAGATGATTCGGACAGTGATTTTGCAGCTGAGGTTCAGATGGTGGTCAGCCAGGAAGAGGAAGAAGAAGAAGAAGAAGAAGAAGAACCTCAGCCGGGACCATCGAAAAAGCGATCTCGGGATGACGCAGAACCGGAAGAGGAAACAAGAACGAGGAAGCGTTCTAGGTGGTGGCACGAGTTTGACAACACTTCTGACAGCAGTACGGATTTAGATAACGATGAAGAACCTCTACTTGGTAGATCAGAGGGAAGGTCAACAGATCAAATGGATTCAGAAGATATTGAATCACTTAAAAGTATCCATGGGGACCATCGAAAAAGCGATCTCGGGATGACGCAGAACCGGAAGAGGAAACAAGAACGAGGAAGCGTTCTAGGTGGTGGCACGAGTTTGACAACACTTCTGACAGCAGTACGGATTTAGATAACGATGAAGAACCTCTACTTGGTAGATCAGAGGGAAGGTCAACAGATCAAATGGATTCAGAAGATATTGAATCACTTAAAAGTATCCATGAACTTGCTAAAAACTCTAGTGACCTGGCTAAGGAAGGAGAAGGGTCCAGAGAGAGTGAAGACCCCGGCGGGCAAGAAGCTAAGAAGAATTTTCTCGCTGGAACTTCAGGGAGGTACTTGAATGATAAGGTTGGACACCGGTTTGAGACAAAAGGCAAGAAATATTTCCAGTGGTGGCACGGAGTTGAAGACAACAGCTCGGACAGCGGCAGTGACTTAGACGTTGAAGAAAATCCTCTGCCATCTGGCTCTAAAACTAAGTCAAGAGACGACTTGGAGTCAGTCGAAGAAAAGAGAGAGAACGATTTAAGATTGCAGGATGACGTCTCACCGATGCCTAATTGTGTCCATCAGCTCACACGGAGCATGAAAGATACTGATCTCATTGAGGAGGGACACGCTTCCGTGGAAGACATAAATTGTGGTGCTCCGGAGACAGAAGAGCATCCAGGACCGGGACCATCAAAGATGAGTTGAGGTTTGACATTACTTTGTCAGGATGGTTTGACGATAAGAGATCAAATAGAAGCACCGACTTCGATTAAAAAAAGTAAATAAAAATCCCCTCTGCTTGATGGATCTTGGAAAAGCTCAGAGAATCCAGAAGATGAAACATGCCAATGAATATGAAGTGGCCGTCTTGCTCACAGCTCTCTGTAAAATCATCATGCTCGAGAGGAGGGCCTCCACGGAGAGCAAAAAGGTTTGGGTGAGCGCGAAGCAATGGATGACCTGCTGCCGACAGAGAGGTGGACAGAAAGCAATGGCGAAGGAAGACAGAAAGTCGACGAGGAGTTTCACTGCTGAATGACACTCAACTGCGTGATCAAGCCGCTAGGGTAGAATAGTGTCAGAGAGATGAGCTCACGCTGGGACTCGAATCATTTCAGGTTAAAAGAGGCCACACCTCGTCGCACTCAGTTCTGTATGGCGAAGCGTTGGGCTATGACTGACAGACAATGTGGACAGTTGTGTTCAGGCCTTGACCTTAATCTATTGTGGATCAATGTTTTACGTGTCAGTTACCTGTGCAGCAATCGAATCAATAGAAAATGGTTACTCACATTTTTTTTGTGATTTTAAATGTAGCCCTTTATTGGGCAGCGACCCATAGTTGGTAACTGAATGGGATGTTCAAAATGAATCCTGCACACTTCACAATGAGGCAGAATGATTTCAGTGAAGAACTATGCTGGAAAAAAAAAAATCACATGTATATGGCATAGGAATAATATATAATTATAAAAAAAAAAAAAAAAAAAAAATC
>NW_017805824.1:2958953-2962956 GCF_001891065.2 Hippocampus comes
ATATGGAATAATGAAAAAAAAAAAATAAAAAAAAAAAAAAAAAAAAAAAATCAGCAAAATTGGTCTTAATTTTAATGTACTTGTACGACAAAAATTGTCTCTGATATTTGGAATCTGCAATATTTTCTCTCAGGTTAATTAAGTTGGTTTGTCAATTAAATCACCAACTTCTGCATCTTTATCTCAATAATACTTCGTCCAAAATTCCAAATAATTATTATATTATATTTATTTATTTATTTTGTGGGTGTTTGTTTTGTCGTCCAAAACTGGATAATCTCCGCTTTTCCAGCCAGACTTCTGCGAAAAGCATACTTGACCATCAAAGCATTAAATTCCGGTTTTTCACAATTACACATCAATCTTGGGTTAGTTTAGCAATTAGCATGGCTTCTCCGTCTTTCCCCAACATCCCTTACTGAGAACCGTGCTTGTCAGAAGTGTAGCATATTCGCCATCACAGAGGCAGTGATTACTGACTGAGGGGTGAATCAGCAAGCCAGCCAAAGCTCTTTACTTTGTAACTAGAGAGGCGTAAGTTGCGACTTCCCTCGTGCATGCCTCGACTATGGTACTTCCCAGCCTAGGTAACGCAAGCGCATTGCGTCTCATCCACATGCGTCCAGCCCAGCAAAGCTCTTTGGGATCCGTGGGTGCGATTTTTAAAAATTACTGACCAATCTCATGTGTTGAAAATGGCTTGCTTTCTTTGACGATGCAATGTTAATTTTTGAACAAGCATGCGGTTTTTTGTCGTCTCCTGAAAAGTGAGGATTTTGGACATGGATTTTACCCGACATCAGCCATATGGATATTGAGAAATGGCACCCTGAAAAGGTTTTTTGTCTGCTAAAAATGAAGAAATTGGACTACAATGCTGCTTGATGAAATGCTACATAGGATGTGAGGATAAGTGGTCCGGAAACTGGATGGATGGGTGGATGGATGGATGGCTTGTGACTCCATATCAACATATAGGACAAGGCTTTAATACATCATGGCATCATGACATCATGGTGGGATCGCTCCTGGATTTTGTTTTTTTAATTGAATCATGAACAGTGGATGAATGAAAATGTACATACACTGTTCAAATGCCAGATTATTTTTGTATAAAACTAATGAGACCAAGACAAATCATGTCCAGTTTTTTTACACTATTAATGTGTTGAAAAAAACGTGTGAGAGGGAGTAGAAATAACAAGTGAGATCATCAGATTCAACCTCATCTGCCACCATTAAAAAAAAAACAAAAAACAACTAAAGAATTGTGGTCCTACCAGGCTTTTCCTGACATTTTGCTTTTTAGTAGAACACTGACGGCTACGTGCTTACACTGCTGGTCATTGGTACCTCCATATTCTAAGGCGCCAATTCCAATTAAAGAAAACCACTAAGCCCCAACTATATCATGCTGTGCCACCACCATTCTTGACTGCACGTATGGTGTAGATCAGGGGTCCCCAACCGCCGGTCCGCGGACCGGTACCGGTCCGCAGGGCATTTGGTACCGGGCCGCACAGAAAGAACTTGCCTTAATTCCGTTTCATTTATTTCGGAATATGAAAGATGTTTTATTTTGAAAAATTACCGGATTCTCCGTTACATCCGTCTGTGTCACGCTTGACACATGTCAAGCCGCGCTTCTTCGTCACGTGACCGATTACGCTAAAAACAAAACGCTAGAGCTCGCAAAATGAGTAATAAAAGTGCTGGAGAGCGCAAATGACGGCGGCCTTAAAAGTACGTTCGAGACAACTGGATTAAAGTTAATTACCCCGAGATGGGACCGTCTGGTTGCAGAAAATCAAGCTCGGGGCTGTGGTGAGTCGTCATTGTCATGCACTTTGAATTTGCGTTGTATCGTATTTTGAAGGCATTAAACATTACCATAGCGATCAGAGAGAGTGTTGCGGCCAGATTAGACGCTCCTTGTGTTTATTATTATATTTCGAAAACACCACAGTTTCCATGCAGCTCATACCATATTATTTTGTTGTATTATTTCCGCCACACCTTAAATGCCGGTCCCTGGAAATATTGTCTGACATAAACCGGTCCGTGGGGCAAAAAAGGTTGGGGACACCTGGTGTAGATGATGGTCCGAACAAAACAATTCCTTTGGGCCATAATTCCCAAAGGTTTGTTTGGCACAATCACAAAGCCACGCATGATCAAAAGAACACCACACCAAATGTGAAGCATGGTGTTAGCTGGACCTGGGGCCTCCGTCGAGGTGGAGAAAATGATTAATTATTGTTCCAAATAGAAATCAGCGTGAGTACAAAACCTTCAGGCCTCAGCTCTACAGCGAGTTACAAGTCAGAAAAATCTGTTTGCTAACTTTTAATTCACATGAGTCTGAATGTGATTGGTTAATTCTAAACAGAGCCGTATCCCACTTTTATGAGGGTGTGCACACGTGTGCATATTTTCTCAGTTGTTCAATTTTACTTGCCCTCTTGAAAAGATACATAGCAACAACGCATGCCAGATTTACCTCAGTTTACCAATGAAGCTTTCTCCACCTCGGGACAGATCGGTGGGGTCAATGGAGATGAGGTAATTGGAGGTTTTACTCTTTTTTCTCTTCCTGCCTGCTAACAGAAACACCTGGGGCAAAACAAAGTACAATAAGTACAATTGTAAGATGCTTTTTTTTTTTTTAACATTAATCATTTTCAGAACATGTTACACTGCACAGTCCATGTGTTGATGTTGCATCCTCACCTTCTTGCCATCCTCTCGCTCCAAGTGAAGATAGTAGGTGGGATACATGCCTCTGTCCATGCCTTTCTTGTCCCTGGTGATTCTGCACTTCACTCGGACCCCCTGTGGTGCAGGTCGCAACGAAAACTCTTCCAAGTCTTCCACATCAACGGCCGGTTCAGTGACTGGTGGAGTTGGCGCTGATGCAACCTCCTGTAGGGGGAGAAAACATCAAAGGTGAGACCCCTCTTCAAAGAGTATGTGAGTAATGAATTACACCACGTGTAGATTTGATGATTTGAGAATGGAATACAGAAGACTCACAACTAAGCTCCAAGAATAAGAAGATAGAAGATAAAGAATATATGCATGATTTTATATCAGTCTATCTATCTATCTATCTACTGTATATATATATATATATATATACACACACACACACACACACACACACACACATTTATTTATTAAATGGCAAATCAATGCATGCCACAATTCATGATCTCAAAACATACTTTTACCTTGCATGACTTTTTGCTGGTGGCAGAGCCTGGTCTTGTGTTGTTGTTGAGCTGTGATGAGGTGGAACTAATTTCATCGTCATCATCTTCCTCCTCATCAAAATTCATACTGCTTGATATTCCTTCGCAGACAACGGAAATAAATAAGGTGTCAGTCACTGGAAGACGATTTTCAAAACCGCATTTCGCATTCCATTTTGGTTCAAGTTTGTTGGTCATGAGGCTTTGTTGATGTACACCAGAAACAAATTGCACCTTTTTTGAGCATGGTCACCCGTAGGTCCTGCTTGCTCTGTGACGGAGTGCAGCTCATGACCGGCTCCCCATCGCCATCCTCTGATGAAAGGTGGCCCACTGTTAAGATTTGGATCTGACCGTCCTCTGACTGGCAGGCCAGGCTGTCCATCCCTCCTGAGCCACAAAAACAAATAAAGTGCATCTGAACAGAGCTATTACCTTGCTCTGATACCCATGGTCGCACTTAACAGACGTGGGGGACTTGAGTCACATGACTTGACGAGTGAGACTTCAGTCACCAATTTTCGGGTTTGCGTGTAAAACTTGTGAGAGCTCAACTTGACTTGGACTTGGTAGTCATGGGACTTGACTTGAAACACATGACTTGACAAGTCTTTCCCGTTTACAGTCCAAATTCAACATTTTCAGCACACTGACATTTGTTTTGCTTTTCAAAGACAAGTGGCTGTCTGCCAGAACTGTCTGTTCTGTTCCATAGAGACACACACACGCACACACGCGCGCACACACACACA
>NW_017805824.1:2963344-3107716 GCF_001891065.2 Hippocampus comes
CACACCCACACACACACCCACACAGGCAGGCCCACCATGCTACCTGCTTCGACTCACCCTTTTTCATCCAATCGCGTATCAGGATTCAGCCGAGACGTCACTGCCTTACAGGCTGTGTTAACTAACAGAACTGTTAAGACCAATCCATATGACACTGTGTGGACGTTATAATAAAAATGGTTTCAACGATTCATTCATAGCTGCAAGTTAGGTAATGTAATATTACATACATCTAATTAGAGGACAATCGTCAAGGATGTTTATGACATCTTTCATTTGAAATAATTTGAACATTTGAAGACTGTCTTTTACTGGACTTTTGAATTGTTTATTGACTGGAGTTGAAGTGTTCTACCGTGTATTGTATATCACTTTTCCTTTTCCGTTCGATTAGTCTCTTGCTTGGACTTTGGCCCTGCCTGTCACTTCAACGTGTTTGTGGATCGTTCTGTGTCGGACTGGCGGTTCGTCATCGGGCTGACCTTTGTGCTTCCCTCTCCTCTCCTTCTTGTCACTGCCTGTCTGAGGAGTGGAGCTGGCTGACGCTCTGCCCTTTTTCATCGAGCGAGGCGGCTGGGGGTCCGCTTTCACCTTCATCTCCTCCTGCTTGGGTTCTGGCCCTAAACAATGAAGTAGCCAAAGACACATAAATTGCTCTCAGGCAGCAAGAAATAAATATAATCGGAACACGAGCCATACTCCAGGAGTGTCAAGTTCATTTTGTCGCGGGCCACTTTCGAATTGCATCTTCCCTCGGAGGGACGTTACGACAGTGAAACCACAAAAAATGTTTCATCGTCTCATCGCATTAGGACTTGTACACAACAAATTAATGGATGACTGGTTTTGAAATCAGTCAATGATAATAGTTGATCCAATGACAATGTGATAATTGTGAACAGATTTCAGCAAGGATCATGCGATTGTGCTGTTTGATGACTGTTTTCTTTTCCTTTTTCGCAATTTTACTTAACCCTCACTTTCTGTCAATTTATTACTGTATATTTTTATATGTGCAATAAACAATAAACAAAAAGTTGACACACATGATTTGCTTTTGCGGGACACATACAATGATGTGGCAGGCCGGATCTGGCCCCCGGGCCTTGAGTTTGACACATGTGCCATACACTAACTGGCCTTAGGTACATTTGCACAATCCAATGAGAGGCAATCCAAATTTCACAGTGCTTGTTATGTTGTCAAAGTGTGCCGAATGGCGAAGCACCTGAGATGCATTTCTGCATCTACTTCAAATTAATTGAAAGAGAAGAGCATGCAAATGAATGAAAGATTTAACAAAAAGTGAATAGATGTCAGAAGATTCTGACTTTGCGCAGTGCAGATAATTATTTCCTTTCTCTGCAGAACAGTAAGTGTGCAATGTGACATTTTGCCAATGTACTTTTTGCAGGCTTGACAGGAAGAATGACAGCACATGAACCTGAGCTCAGTGGCCCTGAGAGGTGGAAATTGGATTTATGCTTTGATTTCTGTGTGGTGGCACATGCAATTTCCCTGCAGAAATTCACAAAAGAACATTTTGTGTCTCGTTTGTGAAAAATAGTTTACTGAAGTAAAGTGAAAAGCACGTTGAGAAAATAAAATATAAGGCAATAAAATCCTTCAGTTTTACGCTGTATTGAAATGTGTACCATCTAATCTGATAAGTACAAAATACTTGTACTCGTATTTGTTCTTCTTTTTAGACTTGAGCCACTAGTGCCGTTGTTTGTTGTTTTTAAGGCCTTTTCCACGCTCCCGTTTAATTCAGTAACTAAAAAGAGAGATCGAACAAAAAATTTAAATTACAATACCGATTTCCACAACTGATTTACAAGATTTAATTACATTTTGTTAAACAGCTGGATAACAGCTGCAGGCATATAACGGATTTTTACTGTTTTAGTCATTGGCATCACTGGAGCAGAATCATAATGACACCACCCATTAATTTGTCTTACATGAACCAGCTTGCTCACATACATTTGCTAACAAACCCTGTACAGGTAAGTCTGTGCTCTCCCTAAGAAAAAAAACCCCAAAACAAAACAATTACAATTGCCTGTAGATGTCACAAGATAGTGGCAAAGCACTGCTTCTCCATAACATAGGCCCATGGTTTGTCTAAATCAGGGATAGGCAACTGGCAGCATGCAGCCTGCGACAATTTCAAAAAAATAGTCACCAAAATTCTAAATAAACATTTATTATATTACTACCGTTGTCTATGAAAAAGGCAGTGTAAATGGAGGAAAAAAAATTCTGAAAAACACAAAATATTTTAGAAATTGAAAGGTTAAAAAAGGGGGAAAGAAATGATTTCAGTTGTAATATCACCATTCACCATTAGATGGCAGACATGACTTGGATGTGCTTGTCTTATACCGTGACATTAGGCCTAATAATTTTGTGCAGATTTGGAATGAAACACAGAAGAAACAAAGTACCTCAATAATATTCAAATTTTGACTTGATTTTTGTGAAAAATTGCAAGAAAGCAAGAGAGCTCTTTGCACTGGGGAGTGGAGGGAGCCGCTTGGTTGAATCAGTTTGTGTTGTTGTTGTTTTTTGGGTCTTATTTTGCTTCAAACCCTTTGTTGTTGGGTTATTATAGTTTTATACGTGATTTGAGAAATGTATTATGAAAAATGAAGTATATTAAGAGCATGTATTTTGCACATATCTCCGTATTTTGTCCGTATTTAAAATGACATTTTTGTCATAAATCTGGTTTGGAAGTGCATGATGCTATGTGGCCCCCCAGTAGTACTTATGAAAAATTGTGGGACCCTCCAGCATTTGAGTTGCCCATCCCTGGTCTAAATGAAGCAGCTTCTCTCAGTTCAACAATGACAACAATGACAGAGTCCACAAGAAGGTGCCAAAGCAATAATGTGGCAACTTGGTTTTCTTCTGACCAAGTTTTCATTTTTGTTGTTGTTTGTTAAGTGTGTCACGATTTTTGTACATTTGGTTGGACTTCATTAAAAAAAACAAAAAAACATCACTCAGCCATTTATTGACCAGAATCAGTCGATGTGCATTCAGCCAAAGAATTTCCTAAATTGTGTAAAAAGGGTTCGACAGATGGTAAGGCATATTCCACATTGGAAGCTTGATTAGCCAGAACCTTCCCGCTCTACTCTGCAGCAGTCGGGCACAACGGTGTTGTGACACATTCATCAAAAGTGAGACCTTCAAAATGGAAGCACACAATATAACCATTTTACCACACTTTCTTTAGCCACATGGAGGCTTATTTATCATTCCTCCATCCATTATCCAAGCCGCTAATCCTCATGAGGGTTGCGGGCGTGCTGGAACCTATCCGAGCTGTCGTCGGGCAGTAGGCGGGGCACGTACCGAACTGATTGCCAGCCAATTGCGGGGCACACAGACAAACAACCATTCACACTCACAATCACACCTAGGGACAATGCAGAGTCTTCAATTAACCTACCACGCATGTTTTTGGAATGAGGGAGGAAATTGGACTACTCAGAGAAAACCCATGCAGGAACCATTCGACCACCGTGCCACCCTGCATATTTATCAGTCACACATTAAAAAATAGTTTGAGCCAACATGAGGCCAAGGAAGCTCTGATGAAATTTTTTTCCACTGGTGACCTTTTTATTTTGAAGCCCTGACTTTTGAGAGGACGTGTTATGCCACTGCTACTCCTACTTGCTTGACTATTGGTGAGGAGACCGTGAAAGTATATAGTCTTGCAGTGTAAAAAAAAAAAAAAAAAATCTGTTGAACCCTTCTTATAAAATGCATTCATATACAACAGGGTTCCACGCATCAACCATTTGATAGAGGATGAGAAACATTACAGATTTCAAGAATAAGTTTTAGATGATTCCAGTCTCTACTCTTCACTGTACGCCATAAAGAGTCTCTAAGGTATAATGATGTGAAATGTTCATTCATCCATTTCGTTAGCTTTTAGTATTTCTTTCAAAATAGTTTTTTTGGGTATCTGGAACCGATGGATTGGATTTACATTAATTCCTCTGGGAAACACTGTTTTGGATTTCATGCAATGTGGTTTTAGCCAGACTTTCTGGAACGATGTAATCATGAAAACCTGAGGTTCCATTGTACTTTTATTTACTTTTGATGGGGCTGCAAATAGGTGGATAACGGAGGGCAGGCTCCAAAAGCTTAAATAATCTGAATCGCAAATATGCAAGGAAACACTGGATATGTTGTATATGGTCATTATAGCATTGCTAAACAACAAATGGCAGAAGGTACTGTACTGTATACTCTTGCTTTTCACCACACTCGAAACTTTGAAAAATGTACCATATTATTTTTGGTCCACACAAATTAGTCACAGGAGCAAAAGTTAGCTCAATGGAGTCCATTAGTATAGATTGTACTCGAAAGTAAACACATGGGGCCCGACCATTCCCATTTATCAGACAGCGTGAAGGGGGTCCAACTAACCTTGATAGATGGTGCTGCTGTTACTGCTGAGGTAGGATTCCACCAAAGGAGCCTGCTCCTCACTCTGTTTGGTGCGACGGGTGCGAGACCGTCCATCTACGTTGGACTGGACCATCAGGGGTTCTTGACGCTTCTTCTTTTGCTTTTGCTCAAGGAGCACTCGCTGGACATGGTGGACACACGAAGCAAGATGAGGACACATACGGAGATCAATGGAGATTAACAAGAGGAAGGAATACATTTTTAGATGGATGACACATTGCTCCAAACCGCTTTCACGTGATCTTGGAGAGAGCCATTCATCTGGACTGTCACTTACATGCACATCTTCCAGGTAGAGTTCATCAAATATTCAAAGCTTCTACTAATGGAGGGCTCGGGGAAGAGCATGAGATGCAAGCATGTCATCATTGTCAGGTTGGCTGTGTGTCCTTAATTTAAGAGAGGCTACATTTACTTCCTGTGCTAAATAAAGTGTGAATGACACACTGAAGGGAAGGCGCAGCAGCTTTATTCATTTAACACATTTCAAACACAAGACAACTTAATGTGCGTCACACAAGCAAATACACAACACCTCCAAGGATTCACAAACACAACCATTAACGACAATCAGAATCAAAACAGAGAAAACAAAAGTAACTAACAAAAATTACTCAACGAACGTACACTGATAACATTTCAACACATTAACAGAAAGCATTTAACAGTAAAGTTCCGTCAGAAGTTCTCTGACGACTCCGCGATTGTCGGCATCATTACAGAAGGAGATGATCGGGAGTACAAGGGACTGACGGAGGACTTCGTGGACTGTTGCCAGCAGAATCACCTCCAGATCAACCCCGGGAAAACTAAGGAGTTGGTTGTGGGTTTCTGCAGGAAACAGTCCTCACCTGCACCGATGAACATCCAGGGTACGGACAGAGAGGGTGACCTCCTACAAGTACCTGGGTGTTCTTCTCAACAATAAACTTGACTGGTCTACCGACACGGACGCCCTGATCAGGAACGGCTCTTCCTACTCAGGAAACTGAGGTCTTTTGGGGTTCAGGGGTCACTCCTTAAGACCTTCTATGACTCTGTGGTGGCTTCGGCCATCCATTATGGCATTGTCTGCTGGTCAGGCAGCATCTCAGCCCGGGACAGAGAGAGACTAGAGCGACTGGTCAGGAGGGCCAGTTCTGTCCTGGGCTGCTCCCTGGACACTCTGGAGGAGTTGGGCAACAGGAGGATGATAGATAAACTGGAAGCTATGATGGACAGACCCTCTCACCTCCTCCAGGCCACCCTGGCAGCACTGGGCAGCCAATGTATTCTGGACCTAACTGTTAAGTGATTTATAGACCACTTGCAGAATTTTAAAATGTATTCTACAGCTGATTGGGTGCCAGTTATAAGCCTTTAAAACTGGAGGAATGAAGTGAACCATTAAGCCAAATCATGGAGCGTCTTAATCACTGAGCCTGTTAACCCATGTGGCTTTCGTAAGTTAAGGATTATAAAAGAGGAGAGGAACATTTATATTGTTTTGACTGCACAACACAGCAGGGGACAAATAAAAATGCATCTAAAAAAAGTATACATACCCCTTCAAAATGTCTGGCACACAAACCTCGTGGGCTCACATGCATAAGGGGCTAAATATCCTTAGAAGTCTTGCTTGTCTTCTTCCTTCGTTTAGTCAGTAGGTAACTATGCTTTTGGTATTATCTTTGTTTCATAATGTCTGCGCAGAGCTCACCAAGTAGTTGTCTGAGTGTGTGTTGGCGAATGCACATGTCAATTAGTGTCGGGCAGAGACGTTTTAGGTTACAATTGGTTCCTGCTAATAATCACCTCTAGATGGCATAGGAACACTAACAGGGAAACAACTCAACGGGGAATATAAAGAGACTGTTACGTTACATATAAGGCGCATCGGATTATTGGGCGCACCGTCAGCTTTTGAGAAACTTGAATGCTTGTAGGTGTGTCCTACAGTGCGGAAAATTTGCATTACAAGGGTGTAGACCTTGTACAGTGAAGAGTTTCGGTCACCTTATACACCAACATAAATTATCTTGTGTATAATATAGTGTAGTACAGTATGATATCTACAATGTTCTAACTCTTTAGACTCTTGATTGACTTGAGGAAAATATAATTTCTCCCTTCCCAATCCATGTAACACAGGTGAACATTATACTAAGTAATACGTGTGATTTCTTAACAGGTCTTAAAAAAAAACAACTCTGTGATCATATACTTTGTTCAGCACAGAGAGTATAAAAGGAGCTTTCATCTGTCAGTGGAACACCCCAGAGACGAGCTGACCTTTTGAGGCCCCACGCCGGCATTGCAGGAGGTGGTGTCAGGATAAAAGAGCTGTTTTATCGGATGATGTCAACATGTTCCTCTACTGCAGTGATTCCTCTGTAGCACCCTTTGTGTGCCGTGAAAAATCATAAGTGGAGGCCATGGGAAAAGTATTCTGTTTCACTTCTTATGTCTGAAAATTATTATTTATTAATTACAAATATCGTTTTTCATCTATCTCGGCCAGAGATAGGCAACTGGCGGGCTGCAGGCCGCATGTGGTCTGTGCCCACTATAAGTGGCCCATTGATTAATCGTCACACAAAAAAGAAATTAATAAATGAAAATAATGTGTTTTTTCAAAATTATTTTTGGGGTGGGAAATTATAAATATGATTCCTTTGCTGCAGTTGGCACCGCATATTCGCGGCTCTCGGAGATTCACCTACTCTGCAGTGCCATGAGATTTTCCTTGGGTAAAATGCGTGAAAGATTGCTCTATTGTTCCAAAAAATATTTACCTGCCGATCAAGCTTCTGCTGCCTGAGGTTTGTGCCCTCGTCATCTAAAGTGCTGCAACGAGAAAACACAAAATATGGATAAAATACAGGCAAATGTGAACAGTTTGTTTGGGATCACATTTACTCATGTACTTAAAGAGTGCAGAATGTTAGATTCATAAAACCCTGTGGTGGTCAGTTACAGTAATGCTGCTTTTTAAACAATTTAGATGTATTTAATTGTTATGTCTTATATTTTAACTCTCTGTACCTTTAAAGAGAATTGAATCAAATTCATCACTATTTTCAATGAACTGACCTATGCCATATCCGTTATTGGAAAACACACAAGCTTACACTGTGCTGATCTAAAATCTTGGCTCATTTCCTAGGCCGGGTCTCCATGGCAACAAGTGCTGCTGCAGAATAAGTTCAGTTCGGATGATGACACCAAACCCTATTAATAGCGGGACTGCTGACCAGAGAGACAAATGGACAAGAATAATCATCACGCGATGATAGCAGTGGATGACAGACTTTTTTTTTTGGACACGTAGTTAGTTCATTCATTTATTTTCTGAAACCACTTTGGAACGTGGGAGGATGTAGCCTGAGAAAACCCACACAAGCACAGACAGAACACGCAAATGCCATACAGAGCGGAGTGAGAAACAACGCAGAAGCCTTTTGACTCAGAGGTAGACTTAAGCACATGCGCTACCTGCGTCACACCAAGGGCTGCCCCTGCATCGCTGTTAGTCATCTTCCAATTAAAATGTGCAGTACAGTATTTCAATCACAGACTATATTGTATGTCCCACACAATTTTGGTAATAAGTCTGAAGCACCTGAATGCTTGCTACAAATGATTTCATTGCCATTGTGATATTTTTGTTCATATCATACAGTAATTGGACATTACATTTTCTCACTGGACTTCCATTCATGGGTCTTCCAGTATATACAGTGGGTTGACTATATTGTCCATGGTTATCTCGAAACATCAGTGGAAATAAATTCCACGGCTACTTTCAGCTCTTTATCGATCAATACTTCATTAAGGCGGCGCTGCTCAAATGAAACACGGCAAACCGAAAGCACAGAAGAAAGGTAAACATGAAAAAAAAATGGAGCACCGTTTAGTACAGTTAACCCCCGCATATTCACTGTTTGTGTGCTCAAGACGAACCCGCAACCCTTTAACTTTGCTGCCATTTTGTGGAATTTGGGAGAAGTTTCTTATCCCCTGCGTTTGAAATTTCAGATCCGTGAATGCACTTCATCTAGTCAAGATTAAAAGTATGATTTTTTTTCTCTCTCTCTCAAGATGCTGCTACTCATAGCTTGTGAAAATTTACTTTGCGGTAATATGCAATTTGCATGTATTGATATTGTGTGTAAATGTCAAAATGGAAGGTTTATGACTTGATACATGTGTGTAAAGTCCAAGTGTACGCATTTGCTTTCCATCCATGATGTCACGTCAGTGTTATTTAGTGTCAGTGTTATTTAGGTTAGCTAATACTACCGATGGGCCTTATGTGAAGATGGTTCCTTTGTGTTAAATAAGAGAATTACAGAATAGCTGTTTATGTAACATGGGTTCGTGGTTGTGAACATGCCAGATGTGTGCTGTTGATACATTATGATCCTCCCCAATTTAATTGCTTTGCCAGCCAGTACATGCAGTTAAAAACCCCTTTTATGGAAGCAGTTAAAAAGTATTTATGGATTGTTGCTATTTGTGGCAAGGCTTGGTTGCATCCCTGCAAACAACAGAAGAACACTTTAATTAACATACAGTGGGCAATTGCCCCCCCCCCCGCCTCAAGAAATAACCTAAATGAACCTCAACTCACTTCAACACAGTTCCTTGACAGCAAGATTCCACAAGATCACAGAAAAGCACTTTTTCTGTTTGATTTAAGTTCCAAAACTAAGTGCAACATAGTTCCTGGGCACGAAAATGCCTGAGCAAAAAAAACCAAACCAAAAACAGAGTATTTTTTCAGACAATAACAGAGTATCCTCGCTTATTTCCTCCCCAAATTACCCCAATATACATAATTCTCACTTTTTTATTGTATATGAAAACGATTTGGTCTCATACGGACTCTTTACAGGAAATGTTGCTACAGTGCTAATTTTCACCCAGTCAAAGCTTATGCTTTGTGGTTTTACGATACGAAAATTAGAACTATAGGGACCATATGGACAACAGCATCTCTCAAAAGAGGTTCAATATGGTGGACAGCTTGCGAAGCGCTTTTGGGATTTGGATCTAATACATCCTATTGACTCGCACAGTGTCTCGCTGATATTGCAACAGAGAGAATCTGCAGCTGCTGAGACTTCTGGTCGACAGCGTGATTACAAGTCACTGCAGCAATGACTACGACTGGCTTGGCACACAAGTGGCTGCACAATATCAAGCGCATATCTGATTTGCCGTCATTAAATGCATTTTGTGAGTTTTGCCTGGCTGAGCAGAGTGTTCTCCTGAACACAACTGGGTAATATCACACAGTCTGCAAACAGCCGTATTGACTTAAATCTTATCGGGCTTGATGACGCTCTGTACACTGACTTCATGTCATTGGTCCAAGCAAATGTTTAAAGGTCAATGTAGCAAAAGCAATGAGAATGAAATGAGATTCAGAATGATTTCAAAGACGTTAGCAGCAAAAATGTTTGGGTTTGTAAAGAATATGTCAGCAAGTGATGAATAATCTTATCAGAAGAGAAAAAAAGGTGCTTTGACAAGAGCGTCTTATAGAAACATGATGTTCTGTTAAAGTCGCACTTACTTTTTCTGTGCTTCCGCATTATTCTAGTACTATAATTACATTAATTTGAATCCTACAGAGAACACTCAAGGTACCTTCTGCTTACCGTTTTTGCAGTATACACATAAAGTCCAAGATTTTTCAAATATTTTGTCCTATTGGTTAAAGACAAAGCAAAATCTGATCATATTATCTCTATTGCTTTCTTTGCAGAGAGAAAAGACAACAAACCCTCTTTTTGTTACAGCAGTTGGCTTTTTTTTTTTTTTTTGCTGTTACCCACGAATCCCCACTTCATATTTCCTGAGCTTTGAAAATCAACCATGACAGACTCACTGATTGTTCCATCAACTCACAAGGCTGGACATCTGAAAGAGAAACATTAATGGCTCCTAATTAGAGGCCAATGAGGTTTTCTCCAGGAGCACCATAAAGGAAGATGAACAAGAGAAACCTATGACATGACGAAGGGATATACAGAGCATATATATATGTATATATTGTCTGTAATAAATTAGATAATGTCATTATTTTTCATGTGTAATTAACACCTTTGACACATGAAGCATGATTGTTTGTTACCTAACCCCTGAGTACATGAGATGTCAATTTCAGTCGACAGCAAGTGACAAAATGCATTTTTAAAGGTGTTAATCCTTCATGAAAAATAATGGAGTTATTAAATTCATTATAGACAAAATGTTAACTTTTCAGTTCACTGTCAAGCGGGGCTGTGAGATCAATGGGCTCCAGTGGCATAGTCTAACCTTTCACGTCAACATTTTTTTTTGGTTTTCGATATTTACGAGTGATCTGGTCTGCTCTTCACTGAGTTCTAGTGCTGTCAGTAATTTCCAACTCTCTCTCTCTGCTTAATATAGCAATAATTCTGAAAAACCAGTTTGTCATGAGTCACGAACAATTATATTCCAATCATACCCTCGACAGGTCGAGTTGTTAAAAATGGCAGCGGATTGTCACGCAGGGAATCGCGGCGCTATTGTGTGACGATGGAGGCCCACACGAACGCAATAATAAAATATTTTGCCTCCCACTCTGTGTGAAAGGTACGGACAAACAAAGTCCTCCACGTTCGCAATCAGTTATTAAGTGTGTGAATAGGCATTAAACAGGAACATAATGACTCAAACAGAGCTGTTCCCATGGAGGTCCAACAACTCATCATGCCAGAGAGCCCTGTTCTGCAACCCACAGATGGTCAGCGGTGCAGGGGCCTTTGTCATCTCTTAAATTAGGCTACTTTCTGGGTCCCGACATTTACACACACACACACACACACACACACACGTAGATAGATAGATAGATAGATAGATAGATAGATAGATAGATAGATAGATAGATAGATAGATAGATAGATAGAAATACAGTATGATGTAATGCAATGTGGAAATAGGTCTATTGTTATTACGTACAGTGCTACAAAAATATGTATTAATAATAATTAATCAGACTTCTAAAGAGATCAGTCAATATTATGGAATGCATATGTACAGTGCTACAAAAATATGTATTAATGATAATTAATCAGACTTCTAAAGAGATCAGTCAATATCGTGAATTACTTTAATGCTGATGTTTTCCGTTTTGTCTGTTGACCATTTGAACAGGATTCACTGGAGATCTCTGAGAAATGAAAAAAAAATGAATCAAGCATAATGTTCAATGAGTTTTTCTTTTCTGGAATTCAAGTACCGTAGTTTATTTTGTCGATAAACTATGTCTGGGAATTGAAAATAGACACTCTATGCCTGGGAAGGGTATACGACAATACATTTTTAGGTGTTATTTTTTTACTCTTGACTAAGCTGGGAATCACATGAGAATTATGTCGGATCAAAGCGCCACAGAATGTGCATAAATTGGGGAAAATGAAGAGCGTTTTAAGTTAGAATTCAATTCAATGTTCAATGCGTAATGCAAGAAAAAAAATGGTGTGTTGAATTTACTCGATTTTATTTTGTCAGGTGGTTGCACAAAATAAAATCTTCTTGACCTGAGTAAAAGTGTAGTGCAGTGATTGTCAACCAGTGTACCGTGGCACATTCATGTGCCTTGAGAGATCATCAGGTGTGCCACGGGAAATTATCCACTTTCAAATTACTTTTTTTGAAAAATATTGTTTTTTAATTAAAAAAAATGTTTTGTTTTTTTTTATTTATCCATGCCAACCACATACACTATATGAACAGGCAGAACAATCAAATGCGCTTCTTTTAGATGGCCAAAGAGACACACTGAAAAAGCGGTGTGTTTAACTTTTTATTTTGTCAAGTGTTTGCACGAAACCAAATCATCTGGATGCACATACATTTTAGACTACACATCTACAGTACTTTAAAAATGCTGCTTATCATTATTTGGTGAGAGGCAGGGTAAACCCTAGATTGGTCGCTACCTAATCACATCAAGACAAATTCCCAATAACACTCACATTCACACCAAAGGACAGTTGAGAGGCTTCAATGAAGCTAATAATTTTTGAACGTGTGAGGAAACTGGAGTACGCTGAGAAAATGCAAACCCCGGACAGGAGCCCGGATTTGAACCATCAATTCTCAGAAGTCCGTGGTGGATGTGCTGTCTACTAAACCGCTGTTTCACCATCATTTCTAATGAACTATATGACCTAATAACTAACTTTTTCATAGACACGTCACACATTTGCGTCAGAGAGCTCCAAGCACAGATGCCTCCAAGCCTAATGAACAAAATGGACATATGCCAATCAAACCCACCAGGCTGTACAAGGCGCTAATGGAGCCGTGCCCCTGGACGCAGCGCCAAACGCACTCGAAGGAAACACTTTGAAAATAGCACTGTCAGGCTTGTGACGCAAGGTTGTTTACACGTATTCAATTCATCATTGAATCCCCGCTTTTTATTAAATATATCAAAAAGAAAGGAAGACGGTGTTGGATTCATTAGAGTATTGGATTGTTAGATCGGACAAACTTGCATTAGAACCTCAAAACCCCAAAAGATTATGACTTCATGTCTTTTTCAAATCACTCCTCTGATGTTTCCTGCTGTCCTAGTTAGGTTCCCACGGAAGAGAGCGAGGAGGGGGGGAAAAAAGGAATCCATAGATTCTAACAGTCACCAGTGAGGTGTGCGAGTATTGTATGTGGTTGGTTAAGATGTTGCCTGCGTTTCCACAGAATACGCACACTGCATTGTGTGTTTCTAATGAGATGAGGGATGGAGCACTCATAGCAGCGCATGGATTTTTAATGAGAGCCACACAAGATGAGACAAACTGTTTATTGTGAAACCGACGACCTCTCTGCCTCCGCTTTCTCACTTTGCCTCGTTTAATTTTAGACAAAGGAAATGCCAAACTTGTTCAACATTTGCCATTACCGATTGACTGTCCTTTTCCTTTCTGCCTATTTTTACAGTTAATCAGGAAGGATCGCAATTTCAAGGATGTCACGTCCTTTAAAGCAACAATGTAAAATATTTTCAAAAGACAACTTTAAGATGACTTTATGCCATGAAATACTATTACTCTCCTAATTATGACCCAACTTCTATATCGGTAGACAGAGATGGTGAATCAAATTGGATTGTTAGTGTTCGGCATGTGCATTTCATTGATTTGGCTTGTAAGCTTCAGAATGTCTTTGTCCATTAAGGTCATGCTTACTTCTATTAATCTGGAAATTCCACTTTCTAAATGCATGGAGGAACCCCCCCGCCGCCGCAGCAAGTCACTCGCATGGTATGTTTGGCACAGTTTTCACATCAGATGCCCTTCTTGACTCAGTTCTTGGGAGCAGCAGCGGTTGGGAAAAGGCCAAGGGAGTGAGATTTGAACCCTGAGCCCTGTGTCCAAAGTCATGTTACCCACTGAGTCATTCAGCCACCACCAACAGTTTCCAAAGACTTTACATTACATTATCAATGCTTCAACTCCAGTACACAATGTCCAAAATGGTGACAATAGCGCTAACAACTATTTTAATAAATTAATCGTTCCATTTTTTTGGGCGATTAATTGATTAATCTGATTCTTTTTTTTAACTCTTTTTCAATTCCATTTCTTTCTTGAAAACCAGCACAGTCTTTCAAATTGCCAGTGCAGAAAATGTACAGCGGTATAAGTTAATGACTTATACAATACAATACAATACATCCTGATTTATATTGCGCTTTCACAACAGCGGCAGCTGGAACAAAGCGCTTTACAAAGCAGTTTTATGATTCAGTTACAGGTTTGCTCTGTAATAACCATCAGAAAATCAGCAAACATGTTGATTATTGTTTTCGAAAGTAAAAGCAGATTATTTTTTTTTTTTTTTATGGTTGGAAAAAAAAACCCCAAACATAATTAGTCGGCTTTAATGGAGGACTAGAGAAATCGGAGAATAGTAGATTTGGACAATTTTAAGTCGAACCAGGTCTCTGATCGATAACGTTAATCGATGAGCAAAAAATATTTATTGATTCATTTCATTATTGATTCATTGTCGATTCATCGTTGCAGCTCTTGAAACCAGCTTCAGCTCTTCAGTCCACCTAAACCAAATCCTCAACCCAGTCTGCTGGGTCCAAATATAATCAACCCAGCCTTGAGTAAAAGTAACCTAATCTGCTAAAAAAAAAAACGACAGCTACCCAGCGAGTGGGTCAAGAAAACAACCCAGCATTTTTTTTTGTGTGACCTCACTCACAAGATTGTGCAGGTGTACCTAATGTTGTGGCAGTGAATAGGTTCAATCTTTCTACCCAACAAGACTCCAGTGATGTAAACGGGATGATTCCACTCATTTGTAAAGTCATGACTCCACTCGTCAGCCTTACCTCACACACATGCACACACGCACACGCACACGCACACACACACACACACACACACACACACACACACACACACACACATACACACACACACAAACACACACACACAACTGCACACCAGCCAAAAGATGCAGCCTGAGCCCACTTTTGTTACAGTACCTGTAGGGAATCCAGTCGGAGGTGTGCTTGGAGCTCATTCTGTCTCAATCACCCTGACTGCAAGGCTGGCGGCCTGCAACAGCACCACAGCAGAGTGGCTAAGTGGTCTGAGGACTGGATTCAAACGGCGAGAGCCCACATAGCCCGATCATCCCTGCTCCTCGTATCCCCCAAGTCTTCGCTTGTGCGTCTTTTAGCTGCGGGACGTCGGATGACTACCAATCCAGGCAGGCAGCCGCTCTCGTCAAGTGTTGTGCGCCGTGCACATGAAATTAGCTGTTTTCTTGTCTTCCTGTGTATGTGTGTGAGTGTGTGCGTGTGTATATATGCTTGCAGTCAATGCCTCTCCTCTTCTCTGCTCACCGCCTCTGCTCTTGACTGGATCTAAATCTCCCACCGTTTCTTGCCCTTTAAATCCCCCCTCCCTTCTTCCTCCCTCTCTCCCCAATCCATCTCTCTTGTGCAGCATCACCAACAGCAGCATCCAAGTCTCTTGCTTTCTCTTGGGGAAAAAAAGATATGGAGAACCCCCTCTTTTCCAGCATCCTTCACTTTCTTTTTCATTCAATTGCACTCGGACAGCAAATCAGGGGAATCAGTTGTGTTTTCTGGAGTCATTTAATTATTCCCCCAGAGTGTGAGGCATTAGCATATGACTGCAATGACTAGTGTTAGCAGGCTTTAATTCAACACTCTCCACAACGGGACAAAGGCACCCAGTGATAGTGGCTGCAGCTCACGCACATCTGCTTCCGCCCGCCGTCGGACGCCCCTCACTGTCACACATCACTCACTGTGTTCCCCGGCCAACTGCTGAGTCCATCTATAGACAGTTAACGCAGGCGGCTTCCTCGGGAGCGCGACCGCTTCACAAGGAGTCGATTCAAGGCGGCCTCATCAACAAGCACATATCTCACGTGGACGTGTTAGCTCAGCGCGCAGGTGAAATGACCCGCAATCATTTAAATTAATTCAGATGTATTATTATTAAGTATGGTTGGTGGATCGAGATGACCAGTCCATGAGACTGCCACAGAAAATGTTGGTGTATTCTTCCAGGAAACGAAACACCTTTGAAGCCAGAGCAACGATGCCTTTTGAATGCAAACAACCAGACAACGACTTGAAGTTCACTCTTGAACTAGAAAAAGCTACTTCTGGAGAAATTGTGTGTGATTGTGATGGAATCATGTAGAATGAATGGAATTATATTGAAATTGAATCGTGGAGTGAGACTAGTGAAAAATGTGCGGTATGATGGTGAAAAATGTGGCAGGATATTGAATGGTGAAAAATGTAAAATGATATGGAATGGTATTGAATGCTACTGGAAGGATGTGGAATGATACTGGGGAAAAATTTGCAATAGGCAGGTGAAAAATGGAATAATATGGAATGCTACTGAAAGATATGGAATGATGTGGAATTATATTGGTGGAAAAAGTGCAACATTCGTATGGAAAATGGGAACTTGTTGGTATGTGGGAGTTGTGGAAATGTTGAAAATTGTTGGATGAGCTGAGAATGTTATGTTGAATGTGATTTTGCAAATAAATGGTTTGGGGGAATTTTTTTGTAATTGTGGGAAAAATGTGAATTGCGAAAATTGAATTGTTGGAATGGGGAAAAACAACAGCCTGCATGGCGTGAATGTTTGGAATGTGTTGAATTTGAAATGGTAAGAA
Source organism: Hippocampus comes (assembly GCF_001891065.2). Taxonomy (NCBI): domain Eukaryota; kingdom Metazoa; phylum Chordata; class Actinopteri; order Syngnathiformes; family Syngnathidae; genus Hippocampus; species Hippocampus comes. Next base: position 2,980,052 of record NW_017805824.1, read on the forward strand.
TCAGTCGAGAAATGTGGAAGGAGAAGCACAGAGGTGGGCACTTCGTCAGATTGAGACTGACAGAAGGTCCAGTTCGCCCCACGTTGGCAACAGTCAATCGGCGTTGAGAACGTACCAATTTCCACGTCACACACTGGCGTCACACAAGCCATCTCGCAGCCAAATAAAGTCAAAATAAAACCACACACACACACACACACACACACACACACACACACACACACACACACACACACACACACACACGCACACACGCACGCACACATGCACCTCTGAAAAGCATATCAAATAAGTGAGAATAAAATGTTTCTCACACACATTTAACAGAAAATGACCAAAAAATGGTCGCGTTGAGTACCGGCATAGATTTGCAGGTTCCGGGAATCATAACTGGCTCAAATACCAAAGGTAAACAGTCTATTCTAGCGTGTTATGATAGCCATTCATGAGGTTGAAATGACAAAGAAACATATATACACAACCGTCTTCAAGGCACGGATGAAACACTCGAACGGAGGGCCTTTCAAAAATGTCAAGTCACACAACTTCAAAGGGAAGTTATGGTGTATTAAAAATACACAGCTGACAAATAAATAGTCCTTCAGTTTACAGAATCAACTAGTGATATAAAAATATCTTTTATAACTACCTATTCTCTTGTCAAAATACAAATTCTCAGGATTTATTTTATTTATTTAGTTATTTTTAGGTTTGGCACACAAAATTCTCTTGGATTTGAGGATGAGCAGATTGGAATTTGGTGTTTTTAAGCACAAGGTCAAAGAGGTGAAGGAAGAATTTGAGCGGATTTGGCACAAATGGCCACAAGGATTTTAGGATAAACTTGATCGTGACATTACAGAGTGCTGCAGTCTGGCCATACTCTAAGTCGCTCCCACTAGTCATTTTATTAGGCACATCAGCACAAGAAAATAACACCCAATAAAAGGTAGAGAAATAATCCTGTTTATTCGTATTAGTAATTAAAGTAGGGCTAATAGTAATGCTGCCACTATCAAAGAGGATTTAATGTCGCAATGCAGTGGTGCCATTATGTTCGAGTTTACTTCATGCAGTGAACACGTTTGGAATTCAAAACACAAATATTTCAAATCATCTGCCCGCAGTGAAATGAATAGAAATTACATTAATTAATTTGAGCATTCCCAAAAATCAACGTTTTCAATAACATAAATAAAGACAATGTGAAGAATCAAACCGTTCAGGCTCATTCTGGTATGTTCAACTTGGCCACCGGGAGCGCTATAATACAATCATGCACACCCAAACAAAGAAGAGTAAACTGCAGTAGTCTGAGTTGTTTTCGCAGCGGATACAGAATACAGTATATGCCTGTGAGCATTTTGCTATTGTCTGTCTACAGGTGTTGATGCACTATTTGTGTCCAAATATCCATTGGCATTATAACACTGCCACATAAAGCTATTCAATAGTGGGTCGTCCCATCAAAGGAGACACTCTGTTATTTAATTAAAAGGCTCCACCAAACAAGAATTTGCCTCGAATCGACATTTACATTGACCTGAATGACGGAGAAACTGCACAGGCATTCTCGTGGAATGTGGAGTGTGAACGGTTGCCTAGCTTCGTGTGTCCTGTGATTGACTGACGACAGGGTGTAATCTGTCTTTTTGCCCACAGGCGACCTTTCTTGTGACCCTGAATAGCAGTAGAAAATGGATGAATAGATTTTTATTGCTTATTCGTTTGCAGCCGTTCCCAAATTCAGGATCCTACAAGGGTCTCACAAATTAATGGGTGGTATTTTATTGCTCATCATAGGCAAAAGACTTTTTGAATGTTGTCATAAATTATTGTTATAGAAATGTCAGATTTGCTCTTTTGTTTTAGTCTGATGGATGAACCAAATGTTATGCATTGAACTGCAACATGATGGAGAACCCTTTACTTCTGAGATCATTGGAGGTGAGCATACACGTGGTTGTAAACTGCACTTTCAAATATTTTTTTGTGCCAAAAGTCATGAGTCTACAGTATGCGCTGTACTTCTATAGATTGTGGGTAGCACAGTTGGATATTCATCCTACGCAGCTCCGTGCTTGCAAATAGAAGGGAAAAAAAAAGATTTCTGTCAAACACTAATTTCAAATCGGAAGACACTTGCCCAGACCTCGATAAACAAAAACAGCTTCTGTATCCTGAACAGAATCTTTGAAGAACGATAGCCTATCTGATCTACAAGTGTCCTCAAATGACCACATCCAAGACAGACGATTTTGCATCCAGAATATGAGCTGCTGGGATGAAAGTGCAACTAAATGAAACAAGCCACTCAGCTCAGGAATGCTCCTGAGCAAAAGCACCCTGCTGAATATTTGATGCTGGAGAGCAGACTTTGAAGTGTGACTTTGAAGGCTGCATTTGGTCATGAGGGACTTGGGTGAAGATTAGAATATCTTCTTCCTGCTTTCTTCCTACTCGACTCCATTTTCAAAGTACAGCGCTTGTCCCACTGGCCTTACAGTAAGTGCAGCACCACACAGACCCGTGATAAGGTCTCTTATGATCAATTATAGTTATCCAGTCCATTCTTACATTTAGTGCCCCGCAGGCGCTGTATTGTTAGTAACAACAGACCAACAGTAGCGGCGATTATGGTCTATTTACTGAATGTACAAGCAATGTGAAAATGGATCTCTGGCTTTTGTCCGCCTGTCTCAATCAGGCTGAAATTGAGCTGCAGAGAACACGAGCTTGGTCAGAGATCAGCAGGACATTACCCAATGATTATTTCCTTCCAGGGTGTAATTATTCTCTTTTTTTGGGCGCTAAAAAGAAGTCTGAGGGTTCTGGAACATTTTCTAGTCAGGCTCCACTACTCTGGAATTCCTTACCTGCAGAAATTAGAGCGGCCACCAGTGCAGAAATGTTCAAATCTCGGCTTTAAGACTTATCTCTATACTTTTGCATTTGGTTAAACCACAAATATTGTACAACCATTCTTTTGCCCTGCCTCTGGATTTTGGCCTGTTTTACTGCTGCTTCTCCTCTCTCCTCCTCCACTCTTCTCCTGCTGAGTGAAGGGGAGCTTTCCTCCATCTGTTGTGGATCTCTGAGACTTTGGAACATAAATGTTTCGTTTTAAATTACTTCATTCATGTTTTGAATAGAGTATAATCCTAAATTTGAACATCGTGGTGGTCTTGTAATGTTTAAATAAAACATTGTGTGATGAATTAATCAGCAATCCGACCCTGGTAAGAATTTCCATCGATAAATTCAAGAAAACCAAAGTTCCTAAAGACAAACCATTTCATGCCAAGGCCTCATCTAATGAAATCTCAGACAAACGCTTTAACAGCAAAACAGTTATGATTGACAGTGGGGATAGTTAAATTAATATCAAAGATTTTTTTATCATACCTGCTAGTTACTTACAGTGTCGCTTAAAAGCTGCACTACAGCAAGAGATGAAATGTATTCTTCCAGTCCCACTGTCAAAAATAGGCAGTTGGAAGTGTATTTCTCAAAGGGTGTTATGGGTTACTGCACAGATCAAAATGATGTCACATCTTACACAGGAGACTGGAGGTGGGCGAGAAGAACTTGAATTTAAAAGCTGCATAAATAAAACGTAACTAAAACAAAATGTATACACATTTCAGTGCTATTGTATAGTATATTATTCCATCCATTCATTTTCTGTTGCACTCTCATTTAAGTTTGCAACAGCAAGTTGAGCTGCAGCCTATCCCGGCTGACTTTGGGTCAGAGGCAGGGTACGCCTTGAACTGGCTGTCAGCCAGTCACAGGGCTTAGAATCTAAGTGGTTGGTTATCCATCTAAACCTTAGATGGATAACCAACCACTCGCACTCAAATTTATATTTCTGGACATCGTTTATTTTAAATAAAGCCATATTGGCACCTCTATTGTGGAAAGAGACACTGTTTCATGTGGATGCACAACAGAGAAGGCCAAACAAAGAGCTGACATGACTCAGAGGCTTTCTACATGTCCACTCAATTAAGAAGCGTGATGGGTTCCCGGCTCGACATCGACCAAAGAAAGCATAAGTGGATTTATCCCGTGAGCTGATTGGCTGCACATCATCGCCAGTCTGCTTTGCAGATTTTCACTTTTTGCGGGGTGGGGTGAGGCACCGGTACCAATGTGTAATAGTTGACATCAGATTATGCAAAAGGTAGACCACCTCTGACATGTTTAATGAACAGGAGTCCCAATATGAGCCTTCAGGCCAATACCCGAACGACAAAAATACAAATACAAAAGTACAAGTACACTGAGAGAAACAAGTAAAACCAAGGCAACAAATATGAAGTGACGGTTAAAGATCTGCCACTGTAACTTTGCAGCAGTGATTTGCGAGCTCCAATTTAATTCATGATAGCTTAATTCATAAAAGAGAATTTTAACAAAGGCATATTCATACAAGTGCTGGTAGGATAAATCTCAAGGCCAAACCTGGGGCATGAAGCAGAAACGCTGGCATCTTTATTTAAAGGAGAGCTGTAATGTGTGAAACACAAACAGGCAGTTATGTGAACAGTGAGCATAAAAAGTCAACACACCCTATTCAAATGCTATGTTTTGTGGTCTCAAAAATGACACCAAGAAAAAAAAAAAAATATATATATATATATATATGGGGTATATATATATTTTTTTTTTTCACCATTGTAACTAGTGATGGGAAAATGAAGCTTCAAGTTACTTCATGAACCAGTTGTATTTTTTTGACTCCTTGGTTTAAAGAACGGGGTTTAAAAGAAATGGCAAGTCAGTGTGCCCAAACAGAAAGTGCCATCTAGCGGAGCCAAAAAAACACAACAAATGGTACAATTTGTAACCTATAACCAAGGGCATGCTGGCCATTGTGAATTTTGGAAAAATGTGTTGATTTCCCAGACGGCCGGTCTATTTCCAGGCCGGTCGAACAGCGTGACAGCCGTCCCCACGCCCCCGTCTGTAATTAACTTGTATGATGTCCGCGGTATGACACCCCACCCCGCCCCGCCCCTGTCGGTTGTTACATTTAGGAGCATGATGACCAACGTAAAACAGTGGCATTACCAAGAGCTGGCTGTCCCTCCCAAATTGTTGAAAAGACAACAGCATCGTGCATTGGGGTTGTTTTATTTCTCAACCGGAAATGGGTCGAAGTGGGAGGAATTATGAACAGGTGCAAACAGCAGTTAGTCTTAGCACAAAACCTTCAGACTTCTGCTAGAAAGCTTAAGACATGTCAGGAAAATCCTGTTAGAAGAGCTCAACTTCATTTGGGGTTCATCAAAGGCACGCTATATGGTGGCAAGTGTGTGCTGACTTCCCTTTAACATGAATGTGATTGGTTAATTCTGAAAAGAGCCACACACCCAATTATAAAATACTGTGCTTACTTTTCGCCATTGTTTATTTCTACTTCCCCTTTGTAAACAATTTTTAAAATGCCAATGAAGTTTGACAGGTTCTAGATCCCGTTAACATTGGAAAGAGTTTTGCATCTCATTTTTTTTTAGATCACAAAAACAGGCCATTTGAACAGGGGGTTGGAGACTTTTTAGTTCCTCTCTGAATCAAAGCTTCAGACTGAGACTCAGCATGAGTGACTTTATGCATGATATGAATGAAAAGTGTCTGAGCGTTAGGTGTTTGTCCCGCATCGATCGAATCAATTCTGCCCACGTGTATTGATTCCTGCTCATATGGGAAATACACTTTGCTACTGCAAACACATTGTGGAAAGATGTTTTTTAAAGGACTTATTTTGTAACAGCATTACATCGAGCTTTGGCGAAAGATCACATATATTTGAGACACTGGAACTACACACACACACACACACACACACACACACACACACACACACACATACACACACACACGCACACTCTGTATGCCTTGTTTGAACCTAACTCCCAGTGTAGAACAATTGAGGCCATCCATAAAACATGATTTGGATTAGTAAATGTCACACTGGATGAAACATTGTTCCAATGTCCCAGTGTCCCACTGAAGCATGTGGATTGACTCCCTCAATACAGCCAAGTGCTGTTGTGTCCCTCTTATCAGAATGCAGTCTTGTCACTTTGAACAATCAGCAACCGTCTTAAACTTGAGGATTTATGCATGCAATTATCTGTTGCTCAAAGTGTTATAACACCTCTACATTGATGCTATTCATGAGCCCATCGAAAGCGTTTTGAACGGATTTTTAGCATGGAGCTAAACAAATATTTCGAAGGCAACGTGTAGTTGTGATTGTTTTATGTTTAAGATGACATTTAAATACAAATTGGAATGGCAATAGTCAGCCCGAAGCCTGTTTTTTATTGATTTTTTTTCTGCCAAATTGCTGCTTGTTGTGAATTGAGTTAAATTGAGTTCATTCCCAAAGTGAGTTCACTAGCCAAAGCAAATAGAAAAAAAATAAAATAAAAAAAATAGCAGAGCGACGTTTCATGTCTCGGAAACTCATAAACCGGTTCACTTGGAATTCAAGGCACCGCAGTAATCCCATTCAGATTAGGAAAGACCTCGTCGGGATGTGATTTATACTACGTGATCCCTTCTGGCCACAGTTAGGTCTTCCAGCACTATCTAATGATATAAAAGTTGTTTCAAAAATGTTTGATTGATACCATAATGGAGGTATTCATTTAACCTTTAATGGTGATGCATCACATTGTGAGTTGGTTCTGATTAGTTTTACCTTGTATTAAATGAAACCAACATGTTAGCTCTCTCAGTATGCTACGATAACTACAATCACAATAATAAAGCACATTCTGTAATTTTAGACACAGCTGTTGTATTGAATCTCTTTTCACTGTGCAGATTCATGTGCTGATTGAAAATTGGCCAGTACAAGTAGCAGGTTTAAATATTTAATCAAATGCTTTGAATTGGTAATGATTTCATTCCTGGGTGAGGTTAACTGCTCTGAAATTAGATGATGAAACGGAGGTAGCGCTGCATATCCGTCTATTGATAGCCATGCAAATGCCGTCGCAACAGGCAGTGGGACTGTAGATGCATTGTGGAACTTGGTTTGATTTAATCAGTGACAAGATGTGTGCTGAATGTGACAAGAAATGCCAAAAGAGGGTGACACAGAGTGTGTGTGAGAGAGAGAGAGAGAGAGAGAGACAGAGAGAGAGAGAGAGAGAGAGAGAGAGAGAGAGAGAGAGAGAGAGAGAGAAACATATTCATGAACCTTCAGGCCTTGTTACTACACTGAAGCACGTAGAAGCGTACGCTGCAATCTTTCCTTCGCTTCTTAAATTTATCAACTAACATCAGTTCTTGTCAATAGTGCACAATAGACCTTCATTTGAATTCTTTTAAAATTCCAGTTTGATTGCACATTGCACAAGTTTTAAAACAACCTCAAAAATGAAATGTGCATTTCGATCTTCCACTTCACAAATGAAAATGTAATTCTTCATTCTCAGCAGAGGGTGTCCCCTCTTCTTAAAATGTCATTTGGCAAATACTGTCGGTTTTGGTCATTTTATTGGCACTTGACATTTTCATTTGGATTATCGGCACTTCATGTAGGTATTTGTGTATTGATTTCAGTGTATTCATTATTTATATTTTGTAACTTGGGTATGATTTTTGGATATTTTATGAGTTTGTGTTAATTGCTGTGTACCCCAATTGGGGTTTTTATATGTTTGCTTATTTTATGTTGTAAACGGCAGATGAAAATTATTTTATGTTGTGGACTACCAAATTAGCTTTCTGCTAAATCTGTTGAAGGATCTCTTTGTGTCTTTGATATTGACTCATTTGTTCACTTTGGTTGCATACTTCCATTTAAAAATATAATTAAATGTGCGTTATTAATTTGCTAAATTGGAGTGCAGTAAGCCATTAAATGCCTGTTTCTGAAAACAAGAATATCGTCCAAAAATTGACAAATGGTGCAATATGGTATACCCATTTTATGCAAATTGTATGATTCACCTCAGGAAATCGGGAAATAAATAATAAAAAAATGTAGTTTTTATGGGTTTCAATTTGTGACAAAAGGTGGACACAAATAAACCTTTCTTTTTCCATTTTGACATTACAGTACTTGTATCCAGGGGCAATAGACATTTTGATTTAAGTATAATATCAGGTGAGTCAGCGGATGAGTCACATTTACAGAATCCTCCACATCATCATGAGTGGTCGTACTGTGAAATGTACAAACAACACTTCTTACACAACACATCTTCTTGATGTGTTGAGGTATTAGCGGACGAGCAGACTCAATGTCTGCTTTTCAAAAATTATTAATGTATTGTACATACTGGAGGGTGTGTAACCTGCAATGTGACTCACACTGCCAATGCTGCTTTCCACTCGGTTTATTATCTCTATTTTACATTATTTCATTTTTTTCAATAAATAATGACACTAAAAAGTCTGTATCTTTAAATGGACCCTCATGATTGGGCTGGTTTTTATTTCCCATATATAGCACATCTGCAATAAATCCACAGTTTGCTGTCAAATTGCTCAAATGTTCCCCTCCCTGAAAAAAAAAATCATCTCAAATCTCAGCACAAGCACACGTGCGGGGATATGGAGCCACCAATGAGTGCATCGTTCGCATCCCATCTCAGCTCCTTCACCAGAAGCATCCTCTGACAAACACACTGGTACTTGTAACCATGGCAACAGCAGAGAGTCAGAATTATATGGAAAAAAGAAGCTCAGAGGAAGGCTTCTATGCTTGACCGTGTGTCAAAAAACACACATAGGCCATATGTGGGATTAAAACGTTGAATTAAATTCAATCGCGCACAGCTACATGCAGTCAGGTAACCATTGCGGTGAGAAACAAGGAAAGTCCTCGACTGGTTTAAAAATATGTCGTGGCGGTGGGTGGACACACGGCGGCGCTGTTGAACAGTTTATGTCCCTCACTCCAAACGCAACCACAGCATTTTATGGAAAGAAACGTTGACGCACCCACATCAGTGTGTTGCATGTATCTTTTCATCCATACATTAACAGTACTATTCATTCATATAAACATTCTGGATACCTTAAATCATTCCATTACACCACAGTATATGAAGCCTATTGTATTATTCATATTTTTTTCTCCTTCAGTAACTGCAGTTTGTACAGTACACTGGATAGCACAGTGTACATACTATACAGTAGAGCTATCATACTATATTACCATATTATAGAAGTAGTTACTCAGGTTGATACTTTGTATATAAAGTATTTACATACCATACACTCTGTCAGTTAGTGGTTCTCCAACTTTTTTTTAGTGCTTCAAATAAAATGTAATGTACACAAAAGTTGCAACTGTATCAAAATTAAAATTTGAAAACAAACATTTCTAAATGATGAAATGAATATGAATAAATACAACTGAACCGTATGGGCGCTTATTCATTAGCATACCACCAGAGGGAGCCAGTATACAACTATGGTTCTCGTGCCACACTTGGAAACTACCGGAAATTTGTCTGCATTTCGGTCAGATGCAAACTCAACATGGTATGTTTTCACATACAGTGGTGCCCCGAGATACGAGTTGTGTTTCTGTGTTTTTGCTCTGACTTACAAGCACACATTTAAGATGAGCTCTGTATGGTGGCAGTCTCAACTGACTTCATAAGAAACAGTAGTTTGACAGACAGTGAATTTTATTCTTCAAATACAAAGAAGCTTCCAATTGTTTATTGGCACTGCCAGTTGGAACATGCTGTCAAACTCAACATAAAACAAACATTTCCATTACAAACAACCACATAACATAGCTTAGCTCGAGATAAATCTGTGAACTTTCTATTTTCCTAAACAGGCCCAGGTAGAAGTGGGATGTTTGCGCCCTTGTGAGGAGGAAAGCAGCCAACTTGTTTGCCTTTCAATGAACGTGGCTCCCCGTGTTTCCTTTACATTCAGCGTTGTGGCCTGCTGTCTACATGCAATGTAGATACAGCAGAGTGGCGTGCCGTGCACTTCAAAGAACCTGAAGATCTGCACTTGCGGATGATGGAGAGTTAGCCACTGTGGAGTGGAAACTTGGAGACCACCTTCTCTCCAGGATTGTACAACCATGTGTGGCAGCGTTAGGGTTTCTAAGGTGTTATTCAAAAAGGAAAATACCACTCTGTAATATTTTACTGACATACAGTCACAACATAATTTTTAAAAAGCTGATTTGGCTACATTTTTTTGTTTCAACAAAAAAAATCATTGAACATCGTTTGCTCTGGCCACCTGGGGACAGTATAATACAGAAATATGGATTTACATGGATAATAAACAGTTTTATTAATACCTCTACAACAATAAAAATATGATTATCTGTATAAAGGCAGAATTGCTGACTGAAATATTGCATTGGTGATGTACCTAATATTATGGCCAGTGAGTGAATAAACGACATGTTGAAACCTTCAACACGCAGCACACTATTATGACTGCTTGTATTTTAAAAGCAAGGTGGATTGCGGAAGGTCCCTACATTTAATAGGGCGCTCATAATAATTGCACAGACTCATCTTATTTCTCAAAAACATGTAGTGCCACCTCCCAGATTTATGCTACGATCCTTCACCATAGCAACCACAGCTCCAGAGGCATATCTCGCATTCAGCACCGGTGCAGAGCTCTCGTGGAGAGCTGAATAAAAGAATAGTCAGAGCAAAGAGTAGTATTTAATGTACAAATCCAGGACAGAAAGAATAAGTGAAATCGGACAAAATCCTCCCTAAAGGGAAAAAAACCCCCAAAAAACCCAGATGACACATCTTATCTCGCCATGTAAAATCTGATTCTCTGAAAGAAAGCTGGATAGGCCCTGAGATCGTGTTGAAACATGCTGAAGCACTAGTCGTGCATCGAGTATATTACATGTTGACTGCAAAGTCTTTCCATTACTAATACCCACCGCGGAGCCTCAGGCATTGGAGAATAAATGCAGCCATAAGCAACTGTTATGGGCGACGAAATCGGTAGAAGTGAGATGATGAATTTAATTACTCGCACTAGGAAAAGAGGAAGCGTCTGCTCTAATTAGTTTTCCTCACCTTGCTTCTTTCAAAGTGTCTGCAGAGACTCAAAAGTGTTCACCCTCCTAAGTGTGGAAGTTTCTCTTCTTGTGGTCATCAACACATGCTCACACAAGGAACTTGTGTGAGCATGTGTTGATGACCATCCATCCATCCATCCATCCATCCATCCATCCAGCCATCCATCCATCCAGCCATCCATCCATCCAGCCATCCATCCATCCAGCCATCCATCCATCCATTTTCTAATCCGCTTATCCTCACAAGGGTCGCGGGGGGTACTGGAGCCTATCCCAGCCGTGTTCAGGCAGGAGGCGCGGGACACCCTGAACCGGTTGCCAGCCAATCGCAGGGCACACAGAGACGAACAACCATCTGCGCACACACACTCACACCTAGGGACAATTTAGAATGTTCAATCAGCCTGCCATGCATGTTTTTGGAATGTGGGAGGAAACCGGAATACCTGGAGAAAACCACAAGGAACTTCCATTAAAAAAATAATTGAATACACAGTGCTTGTTTGAAGCTGTTTATTGGCATTCCTACTTCGGTTTAAACATAAAACAAACAGAATGACACGTGTATTTAACCAAAGCTCAAAATTGACCTAAATCCGCAATCTTAATGGTAACACACAATACAACAACGTACAGTATGTGCTAATTGTACATTATGGACCAATTAGCTGCAAAAAACGTGAAATCTGTTACTTACTGTGCAATCGGAATGGTCGATGTAAACAGTGAGGTTCATTCATTGAGAGGTTCTCATTCCAGACAGGTGTCCAGGCCTGAAACACGCGCTGATAACACTGAACTATCACTGAACAGAAGTTGTCAGTTGCAGTGGCAATGTAAGATGGCTGCCCTCTGGCTTCAACAACAAGTGGCCAATTTTTAAGCTTGGTTTCTGCTTCGCGCATACAGAAATGAGACATACGGAATCCGGCCAGAACAACTTTTCAATACCAAATACTGGAGCATGCATCGCCTATACCGAAACCAAGTACTTTTAGATTCTAAATTAGGACGGTATTTTAAATGATTTGTTCTATTAAATACACGTTTGATGCAAACTAGACTTTCTTGTTGTGTGATTAACCATGCCAGAATAAAATGTTCTCAACTGAAATATACATGGACTCATGTTTTAAATTGTACATGTCGGGGTAATCTTCACATTCGTAGTCCCTATCTCCCTTCCACACTCAAACAAACGTCGGCCACTGAATTTCCTCTCGTCTAGACACCTTCACCTAGCTTGTTTTAACATGATTCATTATGGTTGCGCTGATTAGCTCATTTACCATTGTTTTGGTTTCCTTTCCGCTGGCCTGGCACGCAAGAAGAAAAATTGCGCACTCGGTTGGCAGAGAGTGTACTTCCATTTAATTTTGCAGTATAGGCAAGCCCACGACCTTCATGGGGATGAGCGGTTTGGAGAATGGATGGATGGGTGGTCATTGGAAAAGCTCAAACAAAGCACATGACCATAAATGTAAAATTTAATGTTGACTGTAAAAATACTTTTTGGAAAATAACTATTGTGACGGCCATGTATATATGACAACAAACAATATGCTTTTCCAAAACGTAATCATTTAATCAATTATTTTAATGAAAAAAAATCATCTTATTTCATAAAACAATTTCACTAATTCAAGACAACTGCAAACTAACAGCCAACAGTGCAATTTCATATTCTCAATACCATTTTAGTAACTGAGTCTTTTGAAAGCGTATCCAAGAAAAATTAATGGGATTCCGTTTGAACATTCAATGCCCTGTAATAGAATGTGACAAACACATTCAGCTGAACCGTCATTCACATCTTATTGAAGCTTAATGTGATCTGGTCACTCTTTCAAAATGCAAAATAACCTTCGCTTTTTTTTTTTTTTATCTCCGCAATCGTTGTTTCTCTAATGCTTCCTTCTCATTTCCTCCTGCCGATGTCGCCCACCACTATTATTGGCGGCAAGTGTGCCTCATTCACTTAAGCATGGGTATAAAAGGGAACGTGTGAGGAACCCATGAGAAACCAACGTAAATAAATATAAAGGATCAATACTAGTGCTTTGGTTTCGATACGATACAGTTATTCCCTTTAGGATCGATTCTATTCATATTTGGATCGATCTGCATGGCCCTAATTCAGACATGGCTCCTGACAGCCCCTGGCTACCGTGTAGCTCCGCTGCCGATGTCGATTGGTTGGGTTTGCTGTCGATATTGTGAATGGATTAATGGGCTGCTCCTTCTAAGGTGTGGGCCGGCCTCTTGAGATAAAATAGAGGAAAATAAAAACTAAATAGCTTTGCAATGGCCCAAAAAGATGGCAGGCCACCGGGCATTTGCTGCGTAAGCCTGGAGGGGCGTAATAGGAAAATAATTGAGACGCAGTGTCTTTATGATGAAGGCATATAGCCAAAGTGAGTTGCAAGCTCTTGTGAAATGAGTCTGTTAAGTCTTAAAAGACTCAGCCCCTGTCAATAGCGAACTGTAAAAACACCGAAAATGTGTGATGAGATTTGGTGATGCTGGAGTCTGACTGTGAGCCCACTTACCCCAAAGTACATAACTGTCGGTTAGAATTTTCTACTTTCTTTCACGCTATTCTTCTCTTGACACTCATTCTAATAAAGAATATAAAGTTACAGAACAAAAAAGCAGCTTTTCACATTTCCACACTTTTTTTGAAGACATGCCCTCAATCGACATCCCAAAGTTTGATAAATTAAAAAGTATACAATCAGGAGAGACCGCAGTAAAGCTGTTGGGGGTACTTTTAGGGCTTGTCACTGGGGCGGTGCCCTTCAAGTTAGTGGTTTTGAACCCAGACACTTGCGCAAAGTTCCCTTCCAAAGTTCACATTTTTAAACGTCTCTCTGAGAAACTGACTTATGGATGTGGATGAATGGAGTGTGGGAATGTCTTTTCCCCACACTTAGTACTTAATCAAAACATGGCTCTGTTGTCATGGACGCATGTGAAAGATTTTCTTTGAGTGACAAAGTTGAGCCAGACCTTAAACGTGATGTAGAAATTACTATACAGTCTCCTGTTGACTGAAAGTGAAGATCATTTAGCACCGTTCAGCTAACATGGGTCATATACATCAACGGCCATCCACCCACAACAACATTATGTAAACAATTTCATTAGCCTTCACAATGTTTGTTATGCTCAGCTCTAATGTCAGAAAAATCATTAACCTAGCACTGTTTATTTATTATTGTGATTGGCGTTTACAGTGAGGCAGTATTGCATAATACTGAGAGCTGTTCCTACTTACTCAAGCTAACCAAAATATTAGAAATACCTTGACTTTGACAAACATTGAAATGAGTTGAAATGTCATTAATCTGTTCCATCCCAACAAAAAAAAGTTTTACTTTCACGCTTCTAGCACTGTATTTTAATATAATTATAAAAACCAAACAAAGAAGAATGTAAATAAATAAACTACTTTTATAGTGTAATTTAGTCAAAAATCACAGACGCGTGCGAGCGCACACGCGCACACACACACACGCGCACACACACACGCACACACACACACACGCGCGCACACACATACACGCGAACACACACACACGCACTTCATGATCTGTGTCGGGGGTCGGAAACCTGCAGCTCTTTAACGCCGCCCTAGTGGCTCCCTGGAGCTTTTTCAAAAATGTTTTTAAATGGAAAAAGATGGGGGAGGGAATTTTTTTTTTGTTTTAATATAATTTCTGTAGGAAGACAAACACGGCAAACATTCTTAACATTTTCGAACGCTGTAAAAATGTGTAGACTAAATATTAAATTTAAACATTTCTGTCAATGAAGATTTGTGTCATATCCTGCGACACACGTTTCTCTTTGCAGGACGACGGCGTTTCATGTACAATTCACTGAGGGTACTGGCAAAGAATAGGAACGTGGAGGGCCGAGAGAAGCATTTTTAAATGGTACATGTGAGCTACGATAGTTAACACACTGCAAAAGTGTGTCTGTCCCATGCCTTGTTCATCTTCGGGGCCATTATGGCCGTTGCTCATTATGGTATGTGTGTGTGTGTGTGTGTGTGTGTGTGTGTGTGTGTGTGTGTGTATGCGCGCATGCGGTATCAGGTCAATCTCGGGAGGCTGGTTGATTGAAAAGCAGATCTTCAGTCAAAAAAGGTTGGGCACCCCTGCTCTACAGGATGCACTGCAGGGAAAAAAACAATATTTAATCATGAAGCCTCATTGTGTATTAGTAGCCAACTTAGTCATTTTGATAGGAGGCTAATATAGCTAATATAGATAAATACAGCATCTGTTGCCTTCATTATAAGGCTTTTAATTTTTTGCAGCTCCAGACATTTTTGTTTTTTTGGTCCTATATGGCTCTTTCAACATTCTGGGTTGCCGGTCCCTGATCTGTGTAGTGATGCGATTCTTTAAGGAGCATTCATTGCCTTGTGGGTGACAACAGGAGTCCTGACTCCTGCTCACATTGGTTCAGTGTCAATGTGCGATTCATGCTCCTTGTGAGTGTTTTCATTTTGAATTTGTTTTAAACTCTTTGTCCCATTCGGTACAAAGATAACAGTACATGAGTGACTTTTTTCCCCACTTTACACGGGGTGCAGTAGTTTGATTTTATTTTATGTTTTGCTTCCCTTCATGGGTTTGGGGTTAGGGTTATACTTAGGATCACTTTTCATTGTCTTTGCT
The DNA here is from genome assembly GCF_001891065.2 of Hippocampus comes. NCBI lineage: Eukaryota > Metazoa > Chordata > Actinopteri > Syngnathiformes > Syngnathidae > Hippocampus > Hippocampus comes. Next base: position 2,995,796 of record NW_017805824.1, read on the forward strand.
GCTGCAATGGTCAGAGTCAAGGCCACAGATGGTTAGTGAAACTGCTCCACGCTGCTGTTATAAAGGCGCACCTGTTGCTGAAAGGGTCATTTAACACAAGCCCACTTTGATGCAAAGGAAAGCCAATGACCTGCCCTGATCTATTACAGCATCAAAGTGATGAGACCTCAAACACACATGCTACTCATATGTTGTACTGTAGAAAAATGTAGCGGTGACCAAGCTACTGTATTCTGTGGGTATAAAACAAGTTGTTTTAGAAAGAGCACGATTACAAAGGATCTTAAGCACCCTTTGATTTACATACAAGTGGCATCTACTGACAGTTTAAATGTCTTGTAAATGTCTCCTTAAGACATTAGTCATAGTGTTATCAGAGCTGAACAAAGGTTCATTATTAAAAAAGACCAATGAACACTTTTCTTGATGAAAAGGTTGTTTTTCTTGGGACTGACTTTGGCAAAAAGATACTGGCTGGTTGTCAAGATAGCAGAAAGTGCTTTACTCTTGCAGCATCAATCACACTTGAGGGCCAGAGCCAATAAAGCAATCGTCTTTATGCAGCTGACTCACTATCTATTGAAATTTGCTCTTCTCTATAATAAAGATGGCTACCAGTTCGGGACAGCGTGGTGAGATCGTGATTAGCCCGTCTGCCTCACAGTTCTGAGGTTCAGGGCTTGAATCGTTGTGTGATATTTCTGTTCTGTTCTAGGCATGAATGTGATTGGGAGGGATTGTTTGTCTTCATGGGCCATAGGATTGGTTGGTGACCAGTCCAGGGTGTACCCTGCCTCTGGCCCAAAGTCAACCCAGGCAGGCTCCAGTTTAACTGTGCCCCAAACAAGGGTAACCACTATCGTAAATGGATGGATGGATGGAGGTAGGGAGAGAGGGACGATGTTGAGGAGGATAAAAAAATGCCCTCCTGTGGCATTTTTGCAACATGTGGTTCAAAATTTGATTTGTGAAATCTAGGCTCAGAAACTCACACACTGCACAACACTTCAGCCCCAGTTTTTTTTTTAGTTGGCCTCCTCAAGTAGAGTAGATGTAAAAGGACCACTCATGACCACCGAGTTTCAAATGATTTGGAAATTGTGACGGAGATAACTGTCTGGTGGAACCATACTCACGCAAAGACACATAAGCGTGTTTATAATATACTATAGCCCCTCCACCCCGTCGTCCCCATTATACAATAAACTTTAAATAAAAGCATGAAAATACAAGGCAGAGCTTTCCATAATCTGGATATTATCTTGTTAGCCCACCTTGTGCCTCCATCTCCGGGCTACAGTGTTTGCTGAGTGGGTGCGAGAACATTGTGAGATTGCGCGTACTGTATGTCCAAGCACTGGCAGGCACACCATGAGTTACAATGCCTAAGACCATACAAGCCTGCAAATGTAGATACACCGCCTCGGGATCATCACTCATCACTTGACTCTGCTGCAGATCATCATTATTCATTCCAGACGCTCGAATTGCCATGACAAACGTTACGTTCATTTGTAGCATGACAATTGTTTCTATTGACTGCTGTCAGGCTATTGAATAGACTGTCCTGAAAACCTGGACTCACCCAGACTCACCCATTTTTTAATATGCTTATACAGTATTTATATTATATTTATTTATGTACTTTTTGTCTTCTACTTTCTCCCTTTCATAATTTTGCTGCTGTAAATTGGGAATTTCCCAATTGTGAGACAAATAAAGGTTTTCTTATCTTTTCTTATCTATTGCAATAAAACATAGTATGCTTGGTTCAGCATCTGGGTTATCAATACAATTTCTAATCAGAGGCCGATATATTTTGAGATACTCATGCTCAAAGGCATAGTCTACCATATACTGCCTATAAAATCATCTTTTTCGGTTACACTGTCCAATAATTGTTTCCTTTCAAGCCTGAGCTCAAGGTAATGTTGACTCGTAACATAAATTCCTACTTCATGACAGAAAAAGACAAAATGTTGGCTCTTTGCAGCCAAGTGGTTCAACTTGAGTCAGCATAGCTTACACTAATGTCCGAATGGTGCCCGTTTTGCGATGCGATAACCTCTTCCCTAATCAAGTTTGCACATGTGCAGTCAGCGGAATTAGTCCATTGCATGAGAAGGAACGTGGAACGTATCATGATAGTTCAAGCATTTGTTTTTTTTTTTTTTTTCCAAAAACACATGAACAGATAAACGAAAGTAACTGCCCCTCGGAAATCTCAGTTTCCTGTGTTTTCCCAATGGTAAGACAGATCGTTCAGTTTTCAGTCCTGGATGTTTAGACAGAAATACTGTACATATCCATCCATCCATCCATAATCCGAACCGCTTATCCCCACGTGGGTAGCGGGTACTGTAAATAAATAATGGTAAATAATGTCACATCAAAGTGAGAGACAGTGTGTGATTCATCAATCAATTCAACAAATAACCAAGAAAATAAACATGACATGGAGCAACACAACCAGAAACACGGCATTGATTCTCCTCCTGGCCTCATTACGACAAGCAGCATTTACTGTCAACCAATGAACTGACTCCACAAGCATAATAAAGCATATCGTGGCAAAAAAAAAAAGCATATCCCAACTAAGGGTGGCAGAAAAGTTTGACAGTTCCGGTCTGATATTTTGGGAATAGTCTACAACTGAAATGCAATAAAATGCATACAAAACTGTATGACATGGACCATGAAATAAAAATAAATAAACATCAGTACAGCTGCAGTAGGCAGAAAGAGTTTGGGGTTAAATTTGACCTTAACATTTATAAATGTACCTCCACAAATCAGGGTAATGCTCTGATAAAGGGATAGGAGCCCGGTCTTATAATGTAATGGAGTACAAATACTTTGTTACTAAGTTAATGTGACATAACTGTACATATTTGCAGCTATGTGTAGTATTTGTATTTTGCTTTGATATGCCTGAAATAATGCTTCCAAACATCAATTTGTAAGATGAAAAATAATTTGTGATTCAGATTAACCCAATGAAATCAAACCAACACACAAACACACTGAAAATGTGACCTGTCTTGTAATGGAACAGAGACTTGAGAATGCTATGGGGAACAAACGGAACAGCAGTATTAAAAGAAATGGCCGATCGTTGAAAGAAGCTCTGAAAACCGTGATTAGCAACAGCAGCATCAATTTCCCTGGTGTATTTGATCCATTTCTTCACTAAATGACAACGTGCTTTCTATTTTCTCATAGCCGTTGTAATTATGACTCATTTATTTAATGAGTGGACATGCCAAGAATGCTGCCGCTTTTGCCAATGTCTTACGCAAACAGAAGTCGTTACACTAACGCCATTGATTCAGATTTGGCCTATTCTGACAACAAAATGGGCTCTTCATTCATTTGAATATTCATAAATACGCCCAGCCAGTGTGTTTATGTAAACACACAGAGTTGGTCACAGAGGAATCAGGGGGCCTGGCATTGGGAATGATCTTATTCGTCTTTTTACCACTGCACACTAATAACAAACAATATTTATTTATCGTTATTGATCCTCGCACAGTGCGCAGGAGCTTGCATGCTGTTCATAGTTCCCAGTGTGGTGAAAAATCTTGGGCTGCAAGAGATCAGCGGCTCGAGCTGAGGCCTCTTGGGATGTGCAAGAACAGAATCGGAATACCAATTATACAGTCAGAGGCAGCTTGTACAGGGCTGTCTCCTGCTGCCATACAATGACAGATCGCCAAACCAAAACAACCGACAGGAGCAGGAAGTGGTGGACAGCTCAGCTATTGTTTTCATTATGTATGTGTAATTATACTGGCCGAGAAAGAGACAATGGTGGGGATAACACAATGAAATGCACACTCTGTATTATTAATGGGTTTTTCAAAACAAACATTTATCATCTGAAGGATGTACACAAGACTAGACTGACCCTCTCACACTCCATGCTGACGTCACAAAAGTCAATTTGTCTTTGTGTGGGACAGATTAACCCTTTCAGGGACAGCGGTTACCGCAGTGGATAGCTTATCATGTTATCAGGTAACAGGTTATCATTGTTGGTGCACGGAAGGGTTAAAATAGTGTCAACACCAGTCCTATCAGCTCATTATTGTACATGCCACAATTCCACTGAAGTTGAGACGTGCAAAGCGTAAATAAAAACTGAATGCTTTTGCAAATCAACCTTTGCTCGGTAAAATACACCAAAATGACAAGATATTTTATTCAAACTGATAAACTTTATTGCCGTTGTTGTTTTTTTGGGGGGGTGTTGTTTTGTTTTATTTTTTTGCATGCATTCTCTGATTTTGAATTTGATTCCTGCAACATGTTCCAAAAAAGCTAGGGCATGAAAAACAAGATAGTGGACAAATTGAGGAATTCTTAAATAATAATAATAATAATAATAATAATAATAATACAACAACAAAAAGCATCTGTTTGTAACATTCTACAGGTGAACTAATGAATTAGAAACGTGTGGGTCTAGGATTGAGTATAAAGGAGCGTCCACGTAAGGCTCAATTGTTCAAAAGCAAGGATGGGGCACAGTTTACCACTTTGTGAACAACTGCATCAGCAAATAGTAAACACATTAAGAATGTTTCTCAATGTACATTTGCAAATAATTTCGTGATTTCATCATTTGTGGTCTATAATATCATCAAAAAATTCAGGGAATCCGGAGAAACCTCTGTACGTAAAGTGGCAAGGCCGAACACCAACGTTGAGTGCTCATTCCCTTGGATCCCACAGGTGGCACTGCATTAAAAACCTTTGTTAAAACTCTACAAAATGAAAGCCATATATCAAGAGGACTCAGAAACGGTGGGCCTGAGCTCATTAGAGATGGACTAAAGTAGAAATGTGTGCTGTGATCTGACAAGTCCACCTTTCAAATTGTTTTGGATGGGCAATTTAACAATACAAACAGGTACATAATCTTGATAAATGGGCTGTCACTTACATAGCACTTTTCTATCTGTAATACTCAAAGCGCTTTACACTGTTTCATCATTTACCTACTGATGACATAGCATGAGGAGCAACTAAGGATTGCGTATCTTGGTGAAGGACACTTCAATAAGGTCACAATGGTCAGGGATTGAACCTCCAACCTCTGGGTTGGGAGATGACCTCTCTACCACTGAGCCATGCCACCTCTATAAAAATGACTAATATTAATATTACATCACCATGTACAATATATATTTAAATAATACTGTCCCATGGCCAAGGCAATTACTTTACATTCTATTTATTTATGTCAGTGTTCTCTTATGTATGTGTGTATATATATATATATATATATATTTATTTATTTGTATAGCTACTTTACTTAATAAAAAAAATATAAGCATATTTATTCTTTATTCTTTGGGGAGACTGGAACAAATTAAGAGCATGTCCATTCATTTCCATAGGGAACGATGATTTGTGATGCAACTGTTGTGGTTTAGCCACAGAACAAATTGAACTCGCATCTCAAGGCACCAATATGGATAGAGAGATAGATAGATGGATAGATAGAGATAGTCTTACCTGTCATAGCTCCATCGGCTATACGACATGCTCTTGTTGCCGCCGACCCCCTCCATATCTCCGGCTGGACTACAGTGTGGGAAGCCTCGGTCGGTCAGTCGAAGACGCCTCCGTCCTCTACCCCAGGATTCGAGCGAGCAGAGGCGCTGTGCGTCCAGTGGCGTTGTTGTTGGTTTTTGAAGCGCCGGTCGAATGAGAAAGGCGGAGAGGCGCGTGAACTGGCTATCAGTTCAGCGTGCACGCGCGTTTCATCGGTTCCACGCGGATCGATGTTGATTTGTCAACTCGCGCGTGGTAGACGTCCCCCCTGAGAAGACTTCCTCTGGATTGAAGGGGAGGTGTTTACGTGTCAGGAGCTGCTCACCCACTTGACGGAGCGCCGAAGCCACCGCGAGTCAATGGCATATTACCGACGACAGTCAGTGTTTCGAAGTAACCAAGTATCAATACCTTGTTACCGTGCTTAACCCTGTCATGTATTTTCCGCGCACACATCGTGCAAGAAAATGTAACAATACTTGTCTGTAGGTTTTATGTAAAACGTACGCCTATCTGGCATCGTTAATACTATCTCATTAAATTACGTGCATTTCTGGAATTTATAGTTTCAAGATTGCCACAATAGCACAATTCTCCTCGGTTTATGACACACTGGTAAATCTGAAATCCATTTTAGTAGATAGCAGTTAGACCAGGGGTGGGCAATTCCAGTCCTGGAGGGCAACTATTGTGCATGATTTCCATCTCTCCCTGTTGCAACACACCTGATTCAAATGAATAGGTTCAATATCAGGCTGCGCAGAGTTTGCTGATAATCTGATCATTTGAATCAGGTGTCGTTGCAACAGGGAGAGATGGAAAACCTGCAGGATGGCGGCCCTCCAGGACTCGAATTGCCCACCGCTGCATTCGATGACTGGCAACATCCTTGGTGTGCATTTTGTTACACTTGTTGACAAAGAATGACATTTTTAAATTATTGTGTGTCACCTTTGGAAAAGTCATCTAATTTCAGTGTGAAAGAATGACATTTACGGTATTTTATTGCTGTTTAATGTCAAGTAAAATCTACTGGTCCGTTATTCGTCATTCGCCAGTTGCCAGGCCACCTGTCCGTCATCATTAATCTGTCATTATTTGAAGCCAAACCAAAAACCGTCACCGTCAGTCATCACTCAATGAAGTTCGTCACCACTATCTTGGGACCGTCAGAATGTCCGTCAGTCTGTTATTATTATTCTAACTGCACTTCCATTGTCAGGACCACTATTTTAGGACTGTCAGATCTTCTTCTTCTCCGGCGGTGTTGCACCGACAAAAACGTATCAAAATTGTACTACTGTACTTACTACGCCACAAGCATTTCCAGCACAAGCAGTGTGCCTAATCCGGTAAAGAATCAACAGTTTTAAGTGTTGTCGAGTCTGTCAACATATTGGATATTTGTTGTTTTTAAAACGGTCCTCCGGGCCGGAAGGAACTAACGTGTGGTTTGTTAGAAAGTAATGGGCATTGAAGAGTAGAGTACATAGTGGTATGTAATAGAGTTGATTACAGCCTGGCCAGTGGGAATGAACGAAACAAAATGCCCAAGTTACTCACTCTGGGCCTGTATGCTTATTTAACCACAAACAACAACTATAAATCATACCGAAAAAAGTTGCAGTGTTGAATCTGCTGAGATATTAATATGTTATTTCACACACACACACACACACACACACACAAAAAAGATACCCATTCTGGCTCAATGACAGTTTTTATTTTAGCATCTCTAAACAAAAGTTCAACACAAAGCAAAAGACATTGCTGTGAGAGAAAAAATCAGTACGATTGCGATGTACATTAGCATTTCCATGAGGATGGGCTCTTTAAATTTCAGAAATTCGTAATTTTTCATTTTTATAACCCATTTCGGCACCAATACGCATCACATCCTTAGCTGGTATAGAATTTCATCCTCAAAAAGGAAGATAATAACTCGAATTGCAAGCCACAAAAGCAATCTTGATGAAGAGTCCAATTTGGCTAAAACTGGAGCAGCATTATCTTTTAACAACCAGGATAATCGAACACTCCGCTGAACACCTATTCACTTCGAAAAATTAAAAAAAGTATTTAGCGGCTACAGTAGTTTGATCAGAATATAAAGTATAAAAGTAGAAACATTTCATCAAGTCCTTTACTACTATCATCTAATTGTTTTGATCTCCAGATACAGGGTGATATGAAGACGTGTGTGTGTGTGTGTGTGTGTGTGTGTGTGTGTGTGTGTGTGTGTGTGTGTGTGTGTATGCCAAACATGACGCCACAGGTGGAAGGTCCAGTTCATGTGCGGCTGCTGAGCACATTAATTTTTTTTCTTCCAACAGAAGAGCACTGAGGGGCAAACAATTAAGATCAAGGTTGTGACCAAAGGTACAAAAACAATCTACTACGTTACTGAAATGATTAATCAGGTTGTTGACGAAATGTTGATCACACGTTAACATTGGAATGGAACTGTAAAGACCCTGTAAAGTGAATTCAGGGATTTGCTTATAAGATATACATTTGAAGATAATTGCTCAAAATGTGGAAAAATTGTGCCTCATGACGCTCTTCCATTCGGGCATGCATGCAACCTCCCCCTCCCCTCGGAATTTATGAACTTGACTGCCTTTGCTTGCATCATCGGTTAACCAGTGGAATTACGATGTGCATTTAATTACCGATGCCTCCAACCTGGGTATTCTGCTGGCGTGGCAGCTTTAGAGCGCCTCATTGTCAGCTGTGAATACAGGCACGGCACTCGAAGAAGAGCAGACGAGCGACGAGGAGGGAATTGTTGTTTAAGTCCGAATTGATAGCATGTGGACTATAGAAACCGTGAAAATATTCCAGCCATCAGTGGCTTTATGCAGATACATTTTTGAGGCTCACAGAGGACATTTTTTGAGCACATTCAGCAGATACAGGAAAACAGCATGGGGAGATTTTGAAGCCTCGTTTTATATACTTGATTTATTTATTTTCACTTCACAGGGACTTTAAAAAGTATGTTCATATAACCTCGTCAAAGTGTTGACTTTATTTGTGTTTTGATATGTTCTCGCGTGTGGCTTCTGATGTCAAGAACATGTGAGCTCTCATTTCAACCCACTGAACCACCACCTTGAAAGAAAGGGATGGCAGGATCCATCAGTCTATAAGACTTAAAAATAATAATCAGAGTAAGACAGCACACTTCAGACATTCTATATTTGGCAATTGAGATGGAAGCAGAAGCTACAAAAAAAAAATAATCTAAAAGTTATATCACTGTAGCTTTAAGGTCTTGTCTAGGCATCATTTATATACATCATATAGTCACTTTCATATCTGCAAAACCAATCTCACACACTCTACTGTGGTGATTTAATAATCATTAGAAATACACTTTAAAAATCACGACAAATCTCACATATGTACAGTAGCAGATTAGCACATGGGAGAAAAGATGGCACAACATAACACAAAGCTTCATAAAATAATCTCTCTGCTCTGTCAGACATTTGAAAGGAACTTGGTAACATTCGGGAGATCTATATCCATATATAGATATAGAGATAGACAAATAGATATCTATATCTATATATACATATCAATACACACACCACACATACATCTTTTACTTTGTTTCATTCAATCTCGGCAGCAAGTACAAATCACTACAAGGCAAGAGAAGTCCTTACGAGTACAAAACATGAATTGGTCAGGCTGATTTAGAAGGCAATGTTGAGTCATGTAAATCGGGTTATGGCTGACGGTAGAGTGGTGTTTTGTTTCAATTTTGACATTGTCACTCGTCCATAGTCAAGTCCTGGGCACAGAGACCCCGAGTCCGAGTATCCCAGAGATGGGAAGGTCTGGAGGGGAGCTGTCTGGAGACATGCACGTGGTGGAGAAGGCAGCGGTCAGTCATCCACGCTGGGATGTGATGTCAGGCAAGTGGGCGGGGCAACACAGAGTAGCTGCATGAGTTGCAGTGATAAGGCCAACTCAGACGATCACACAATGGCAGCCGCTCTTGTCTTTCTCTTTTCTTGTCGGTTCTGGCGACGGTGGACATTCCTGTTCTTGGAACTTCCTGGGAGTTTGGAGGGAACAAAGCAGATCTACTTTTACTTTACTTTGATGGGTCAAATGTTGAAGAAAACCTATCAAGTCGAGCAAAAAAATAAAATTAAAAAAAATACACGGTAAATAAATCAATCCAAGTGGAATACCAATGTCATATTTAGAGGGGAAAAAGTCCTCCTGTGTATGGAAATACTTGGCTTAATTTGTGGCTCTTATGTTGATACTTTTTATGTAGTTTCGAGTAGACAAAACATATTGGAGGCTAATAAGGCGAGTTGATAGTTGGACGTGCATGCGCATGACTGGCTGCCCTTTATGTCAATCATGTGACAATGTTCATCACGGATGGTGACAGGCAAGAGTCTACTTGTTTTTGTACTCAATCGGTGTCAAAAGGCAGGTATAGTATCTATCAATAGGATAAAACTGGGAGGGATGGAACTGAATAAGTTAAGGCCATGGAATCGACCCACACTCCCTTGGTGAGCAACTGGTCGATCACGATCGACGTAATGGGCACCTCTGTTCTAGATGCATGGTGTTGATGCTTGGCTGTTTATACTTTGTCTGTCTTGTTTCTGACCACAGTAAACAAATCAATCAAAACGGAATATCAATCACATTTTGAGGAGCTCAGTCGCCATCTTGTGGCATCTGTGCGTAATTACAATGTAGGCATCAATTATTTCCGGATTTTCACTATTTAAGTCTACAGTATGAAACTTGAATAACTAAAATGAGTACGGATCATATGCAATTGATGATCCAAGTTTTTGATCATGCCCTCTGAACTTTTTTTTTTGGCAAAGCCTGTTTTATTTTCATCAAATGTTTAAAAAAACAAACTTTTCTTAAACATGACAGCTTTACGCAAGGTAAAACTTTTTACAGTAACAACTTACTGTAATGACGTTATAAGATCCAATTTTGCCACATATTTCACTTGCATTTAGCCTGTAACACAAGGCATTTGGTTTCAAAAATAAAACAGTGGGAGGACAACTGTAGCCCTACGTTATCACACAATTACTTCACATTACTTTGGACTCTATTTTGAAAAAGTGTGGTGCGGGTTCTTGTTTTACAAAGAAAGTTATGTATCAGCGACAGACATGCTTTGCAAAAGCAAAAGCTGACATGGCTCCTACCTGGAAGCTACTGTATGTGTCAGGCTGGTGAAGTGCAATCCGTGTTGTAGTATCGGAGCATTTTTATGAGGATCAGTGCAGACTTTCAGTCTTGGTACTGATCACGACACTAGTGTCGGTGCATCTCGAGTTGTCGCTGATAACACGAAAACAGATGAAGCACCTACCTAATTACTCGAACCAGCTCGTGAAAAGCCTGGTCGACATTCATACGGATTTTGGCTGAAGCCTCCATGTAAGTGACCTTCAACTGTCTGGCCAGCTGCTGGCCCTCCTCTTGAGTTACCTGAGGGAGACAGACAGAGGTAAACAATCAAAGGGCCCAGAACACAAAACATCGGACAATGTCAAAAACAGACAGTATCTTGATATCTGCTATCGATGTAATGTCAAAAGAGATTTGTTACTATTATGTTGTAAGCATTGCCTGCCTACATTATCAGGAAACAAAACAAGTAGCAAATTAAACCTTTCAGGTTGTTAAAAATATTTGTCGATAAATTACTGCACTTGTCTTTTAGAGTTCTGCGTTACATAAAAATGGTGACACGCTTAGTGGACAACAAAACAATTACTTCATAACAAGGAAAAATAACGTTATGCTTTTTGTGTGGTTACGCATATAATAATTGTCTTACGCTAATATTTGTCACTTATGGAAAGCCATTTGAGCATTCATTTGATATCCTTAACACTGTTTTCCATAGTTGCTTGCCCAAAGTTATACTGGAGTGGTTTTGTTTCATTTGGAGACTGACAATGCAGACATTGAAAATGTGCCATCAGCAAATATCCTGGCTACATCTAAAATGAATTAAATTTGCTTGCAATTTATGACCTGCAAGTACAGTCTGTCGGAGCACAAGAGGCTTGAAACAAAAACCGATACTGTATTTAAAAGTAGTCGGTACCTGCAGTGCTCTTTTTCACCATACGAGGGAGCTGTAGACTCACAAAGCAGCAGCTGTGCACCAAAGGCCCCAAAATACCCAATTTCAGCACACTTTTTCTTTTATCCAGCCTCCCCTCCTGACGTCACCATTTCTCCAGCTGCTCTTTTATGCTCACATCCTGTCTGTTAGCAGCTAGCTGCAGCTGCGACGCTCGCTTCCATCTCTAATATGCAGTTGTGAATGGTGGTGATTGGGTCACATTATCTCATCAGATGATTACACAGGAGAAATGTGTAATCTGTTGGACTTACTTGTCTCTGCAGCTCCAGATCGGCTTTGTTCCCTACGAGGATCATCGGGAATTCATCTCTGTCTTTCACTCGCAGAATTTGTCTTTGGAATTTGTAGATTTCTTCGAAGCTGTAAAATACACAACACGGTGTATTAAGTGGGATGTGGTAGTGCAAATGGATGACACAGTTCTTTTCCAATGACGCGTGCCTCCATTAACATATGTAGATATGCACACGCTTGAAACCGCAAAGGAAATCCACCCACACAGCCATCACCCTGACTGAGGGTCTCGAAAATGAAAGACTGCAGCACAATATACAGGACACACATACATACAAATAAAGTTGCTTGTTTGTTGCTTGGGTCTAAAGTCTGACTTTGCCTTTTTACAGTGAACCCCCACCGTTATATCACGGCTCATCTTTTGCATCTCATACATTATCGCAGATTTTTAAGGAATCATTTAAACGAATTTCCGTCAGCCCCCCAATGGTGTCTCGCATCGTTGACTTTTATAAACGAAATGATATGGTTTGGTGTTAAGCTATACGATGTTAAATCGTTTTTGGTTTTGTGTCAGTTTGACATGAAGCTTAAACTTGGAGTAACATTGAAACACTTGAAGCAAGCACAGGGTGCATCTTTTTGGGAGAACTGTGAGAGCGAATCTTCTTTTTTTGTTCAAAGTGATGTCATATGCCGATGTATTTCACAGCAAAAAGTAAGATCAGGTGCAAAGCAATACTTGAAAAGTGAGTTTCAATAAGTTGAACGTGTTTAAAGCATTTGGAAGGAGTAAAACTAGGTTTAATCGTTTTTACACAGTCTGTCTATATAACATACACTGCATGAAGTGGTCTGAAATATATTGCCTGCGTAAAACGGCAGTTCATGGTTCAGTAATAGCAAATAAGTAAATAAAATCAGCCATAAACCCAGGATGGGATTGTAGACACAAAACCACAAAAAAGTCGCACCTAGCAAATCTGGAAAGACTTGACTCACATTCGGTAAATGGAGGAAGGAAAGACTGTTGACAACATAAACATTGATGGAGGGGAGCTGTGGGTGCGTGGAGAGATATTCAGCTTAGTGGACAACTGAGTAGGAACAAAAAATGTTTGAGGCATATATCAATAATACTACACCTGTACACCTGTGAAATAGGTGAGTGAAAATGTCAACCTCTTGACATCAGGAGTCATATTCATTCACTGGTGAGATCATTGTGCAGTCTCATGATTACCAGCAAATGTACAAAATGTAGAAAAAAAAAGGGAGCGGTTCAAGCTGTTTTGTTTTGCGGTTACCGTGGATTTGTTGTTTTAGCAATGCGGTAATGAATAAAGGAACAAATAGAATGTCACTCGGTGGAGCGCGGATCGCCAACAAAGGTGAAATGTCATCTAAGAAAGGTTTTTAAAAAACAACAAACTGTGTTCTTTAGTTGTTTGTAAAGTGCTTTGCAGGAAATGGAGGAACAAGGACAATGCCATTATTATTCTTAGGGGTCTTCACCGATGCCATTTGCTTGAACTAAATTACTTCTATCCAGATCCTCACCAAAACAGATGGATCCACTCTTCGAGAAAGTATCATGGAATTAGGCATTGTTTTATTCCAAGTACTCTTGCTATCTGTGTCTATATGATCGGGTAAATAAATAACTTCACGGTAGCATCCCAGTGTGTACCTAATGAAGTAGCTGTTGACTTTATGCTGCATTAGCTTGTCCAAACACTTGAGTGAAGCTACACCATTGTCGACTGATTCTCTTAGCCTCGTTGTTTTGACTTCAATGTCAGAGCGAACAAGCATTCTAAATTTCTTTTGTCAACATCATCGAACTCCAGTGTGGAAAACAAAAGAAAGAGACCCAAACAATAGTGAGAGACTGCCGAAAAAGAAGATTTATGGTTCTGGTTGAGGGAGCGCTAGCAAGAGGGCGTAACTATGAAGAGTAAACAGACGTGTGCACACATAGAAAGAAAGAGGCAAGCATGCACTCGTCCATGATCAGAACTGTCACTCACCTTCCTCTGTCGGTGACTGAGAAGACGAGCAGGAAGCCCTCCCCTGTCCTCATGTATTGTTCTCTCATGGCTCCAAACTCTTCCTGCCCAGCCGTGTCTAGAACTGCACAGACAGCCATTTCAACATCAAATACAATAATCTGAAGACCACTAGGGTCAACTATGTGTGTTGGATTAGTGCGTAAAGCAACTGAACATGTGGATTAACGAGGTGCACTTACTGTCCAGCCTGGCTGCCCTTTCGTCAATCACACACTGCTTGGTATAAGAGTCCTCAATTGTGGGGTCATAGTCCGTGACAAAGTAGGACTGCAAGACATAGAGAAAGAGGAATTTTTTAAAAAGATACGGTCGATGTATTTGATATGGACCAATCACAAATACTGATGGGTATAGTGATCGTTTAGTATTTTGCAAACTTTTTACGCAAAGTGCCACTGAAAAAAAAATTACTGATAACAGGAACTCATATTGCCAATATCAACTTATCTTTCCCATATGCGTAAATGAATTTGAACGTGTCGATTTTTTTATGGTGTCCATTCTGAAAATACAAATATTAACTGAAGGCCAGCATTATACACCACGCTATCGACAAATTAACATTTTGGAAGGCATTTGCCCAACACTGTTCACCACATTGCTTCTACTCTGTAATGCAAAGTAGCAGCTCCAATGCGAATCTACAGACACCCAAGGGGAAAGTAATCGCAGAATCTTTATTATAAAGAGACCATTTTGCCTGTAGCAATCGTACTTACTAACAGTCAGCTAAGAAACCGGAGAGGAATATAACGTTTGCATATCATGATGAGACACAGTGGTTCAGACGATGAATATTTGCTATCACCATTACAGTGAAGTGACTTGAGTTGCAGGTTTTGAAAAGATTCAGCTTTTGCATACAAATTAAATTGCATCAGCTGTTGGGGGAAATTGGGCTTCAAATTGTCTTTCCCCATTGAAAGAATAGAAATGACATTAATCTGTTCCAGCCACCTCCTCAAAAACAACCAAAATGTAACTTTTTTTTTTTTTAAATCAGAAAACCAGCACTCTAGAATCTTGTACTTTTTGAAAATACAGAGCAATTACATAATTAAAAATAAACAATTTTTGTCGCGATTTTTGCTTCACTCGTTAATCTAGCAGACTTTGAGGAACAGTTTGGAATTGTTTTAAATGGACAACATTCGAATTTAATTCATTCAGCATTTTTTTTTTAAATTTATGTTTCGTTTGACCATAAATGTCAAACATGAGAGGCAATAATAGGCTTGATACCTCTGTTTTAAAGAATGAATTATGATGTGTCAAACTGCTGCATCTTGTGGAATGAGTTGAGTTAAAAGGATTCATCCATCCATCCATCCATCCATTTTCTGATCTGCTTTATCCTCACGAGGGTTGCGGGGCGTGCTGGAGCCTATCCCAGCTGTCTTCAAGCAGTAGGCGGGGGACACCCTGAACCGGTTGCCAGCCAATCACAGGGCACACAGAGACAAACAAATATCCGCGCTCACAGTCACACCTAGGGACAATTTTGAGTGTTCAATCAGCCTGCGATGCATGTTTTTGGAATGTGGGGGGGACCGGAGTACCTGGAGAAAAGCCACGCAGGCACGGGGAGAACATGCAAACTCCACACAGGGACGCCGGAGCTGGAATCGAACTGCACTGTGAGGTCGATGCGCTAACCACTGGATCACCGGGCCGCCAGGTTAATTCAACATTTTTTTTAAATTGAGGAAAATAGTACAGGACCTCCAAAAATCTAAATTTAGTATAGTATTAAAGAAGTAATAAATAAAAAGTGATTTGGGTATTTTTGACCATATCTTCGTGGGTTCAGACACCAAATCAGTCCCCATTTCACAAACATTTCCTGAATCCATTTTGGGGGAATTTTTTCATATCTTTCCTTACAATATAGCTGAGCTTTTAAAATCTTCTTCAGATGCTGCACCTTTCCCCTGACACATTGAAAACTATTGCCATGGACTGGTCACCACTCAATCACAGGGTGACAAAATGAAAATCTGAAGGAAAATTAAAGAGGAGATCAATGGAAAAATATATAGTTGAAATTAAATTTTCATTTAAATTAACATTGAACTAAGGAATGTCCAAATACTTTTGCTAAAGTAGCATACATAATGTACATTCCATTGAAAAACGTTCCTTTGTAATATCAGGTAGCGATAGAAATATGATTACAGGTGAGCATTACTTCAGGATATGGTGAGGAAAAAATATAGATGTTATAATTTTAAAGATATTTTTTCATCATACATGTGCATAGACTTCTTCAAAAGGTGTGTGCTTCTGTGTCACAGAGAAGACATATATTTTGTTTTTTTTGCTTCAAGCAGAAAGGCAAGAGAGGAAACAGCTCCTGTGTACTTTGTTTTTGCTTGAAACACCGCAGACACAAGTGACCTTGCCTTTATCATCAAACAGCAGGTCAACACACGGTCTGCTCTCAGCCAGCCATCACTGCTTAGCTTTCAACTTGTCCATTTTGGCATAAAATAAAGTGAGCCAATGACTATGGGAAGTTCCAGACACATAGTTATGTTTATGTTATTATTGTATAGCTCATATTGATAGTACTTATGCATATGCATATTGTCAATAGCTGTGTTACGCTTATGCAGAAGAAGCAGGTAATCTCTCCTCACACTCCAGGCAGTCTGCAGCATACAAGTAAGTATGAAGGCCCAAGTCTCATCCGTTCACCGTTGTTGAATAATTCATCAGTATTACTTTGTCCAACGCTGCGCTTCAGTGCACCACACTTTCGGCGTGACTTCAGACAACCAAACTGAACCAGAGTGAAAGTGACTGAAAGCGCGTTTGTTTTTCCTCTCCTATTAAGTCTCCCTCCGCTTGCTGTCAACCTCTTATTCCTTGTTCAGTCAACCTCAGACTGCAAGAGCCAGCATCATACTCCTCCAGCTCACCCTACAGTTTGGCAGAATGATTTTCTATAGGGGCAATCCAAGAAATGGGTGCAACATGACTCAGAGGATCTACCAATAACCGCTGAGTAATACAAGGCTGAGTCATGTCCAGTAAAATCACCTGTGATACCGTCATAGATGACCACATCAGAAGCAGCCAGTATGCAATTAAAGTATAAATCAGTCATTGACCCACCACTCAGGCCACACTTTCCAAAATTACAGTTATAACTTTGTCAAGTTCAGTGTTGCCTTACTTTGCTATCTTCAACTATTTTTAATGAGGAACAATAAATCGTATATATATGGCAGCAGGGTGGCACGGTAGTCGACTGGTTAGCACGTCCGCCTCACGGTGCAAAGCTCGTGGGTACGAATCCGGCCCCGGCCTTCTGTGTGCAGCGTGTGCAGGCTCAATCCCCTCTGAGCCTTCGCTTAGTTCCTGGTACTTCTAATAATGTCTGGTCCGCAGACCTGAGGCAATGGGCAGGTGCATGGGGGTGGAGGAACTCGAAGAGTTGTAAGGTGGGGTGAGGCCATTTAAATATTTGAAAACAAATAATAGGGGAAAAAAAAACGAATAAGAACACTCAAATGTATAGGGAGTCATGAAGGGATGCCACAGTTTATGCTCCCTTTTATGAGCACCAGTCAAGAGGCGAGCAGCAGCATTCTGGTCCAACTGGAGACGCTTAACGGAGGACTGGCTGACTCATATAATTAACAGAGAGAAGCCCTGAATCAAATTCTGTCAGATTTTTTTTTTTTTGTATGCCTCTTGTTTAGATTGATGTCTGTATTTCTGTAAAAATATGTATGCTACTTTGCTTCTGTTTATATTTGATAATTTTATGTAGCAGCACTACTGGATGCATTTCCCATTTGATACAGGTCTGCACAACAGGGTCAATTGAAGGCTTAAGAGTGTCAGTATGAATGTTTCTCTGTTTGTTGTAAGTGCTCAAGCCATCCGTGATACTGAGGCTGTGAAATGGTAGCAAATGGATTAATAGAGGGCTTTTGTTCAATGTCACATGCTCTTAATACACAATTGTAAAGGAAGTGCCTTGACTGAACCTGGATAACTTCCTACAGTCAAGTCCCATTGACATTTTTCAGTGTTAATGAGGGCACAAGGAAATGGACACATTCCGAAGAATTCAGATTTCCATGGAAACACGGAGCAGCTGTCATGAGGGCAAATCATGTTCACAATGGAATATAGATAGAATATAAATCGATGATTTCCCCTCCCTCAAGCGAGAATCATAAAAAATGGTCATGTAATTATTTGAAGCGTTGGGTCAAAGTTCTGTTGCATATTGATGCAGAGGTGCCTTAAGATATGATTGAGCTGGGTCATGAAGTGAGGCTAAAATAGCAAACTCGCCCTTTAAATGTAGTCTGTAACACTACCTATTTCAGTTGTGTGGTATCTCAGTCTGAACACCAGGCGACATTATGTACAGGGAGCTGTAATAAGAACCAAGTAGGCTTCTGTCCTAACATGCAAACACGACATACATCTGTATCAGCACCCTTACTGATACTGGTGTCAGAATCAACAGAGACATTTTGCATGAATTTTGCTGCCACAACCTTCCGTAGTGTGTCTTGTAATGTTGAATTAATCTTAAGACGAATAATATGCTGCCATTAAGCAAGGCATTCAGCCAGTGCTGAAGTCACCCATCACGGGTATGCGTCCTCAGCGCCACCGAAATTGTTAACATGGTGGATATTAATCTCTATTCAGCAGTCAAGTTGAATTAAGATGTTTTATAAAATCGGCATGCATATTGGGTAGGTCGCCCCCGCAACAATAACCCTGCAGTACAGTTTCAATGTTAGTTGCAAGGTGGCAGCTTTGCAGGAAGGAAACTCCACCTTTGCAGCGGGCCGAGTGGCAGTGATGTCACAGGCGACATGTTCTGGGACCCCGCCTACCATCCAAAGTCCAAACCTGTCACTCAGTTCCCCTCCAGCATTCCAGCACTCGACCTCCACCCCACCCCGCCCCCACAAACACACCAGGAAAACAATGAAGCCTCTTTTCAACATGAAAATGGGAGTGATCAAACTTGATTGTACTTGTGACATGGGACACTCATCCATCAATTGTCCATATTTGTTGATCTCACTTGGGTCGCAGGTGAGCATGAGCAACAGGGTAAGTTATCTCTCTGAACAATAGGTCCGTGCATCTGTCTGTTTTCGTCTGCCCACTGGTGGCCCAGGCAGGCACGCATAAGAAACCAGCACGATGGCCAATGGAGTGATGCAGTGTGACAACAAATGTAACATTCTTTTTTATTCTATTTAATTATCTCATTACTGTATGTCTGTATAAAGTCCAATATTATGGTGTGCTATTTTCAGTCTCATTAAAATGCACAAACATGGCTAAAGGATTCATTAAAAAAAAAAAAAAAAAAGAGGATACTGACTTCACAATAAATGTCTTAATGTTTCATATAAATATATTGTATTTATGGACAAACCTGAAAATGTCTTCATGTTTCCTCTGCTGACCATTAGTGACAGATAAAAAGTAAAGTTGACAACTACGACAAAATAACAACTGCAACATCTTGCAGCATTTTGGGATCTGGAGGGTCTGTTTGTTGCTGGTCGGGCTTGTTTTTCCGATCTGCCAGAGTCACAACATGAAGCAATAAATCCCTTCTGTTCAAACTATTCGTTGCTAGCCTCAGGAAAAGCAAGGCCAGGCGATATGTGTAGGCGTGTAATCAACATCATGCTTGCATTATGTACCCACTTCCCCACCATCACACCAGCTTTACAGACACTAAATATAGATCATTTTCCATCTCTGTCACGTATCCCGATTCCTTCTTGTCTGTGTTGTGTTGCTGGGTTGAATGAACCAATCTAGAACCAAAAACACAAAGTGTGAGGTTTCGATGACGAGATGAGACCGGATGAAAGTGTTAGTGAGTGTTTTTGTGAGCCATTCAAGGTTCAAAGAGAGCAGAAATGATTGAAAGCTCTCAGCCCAGTCAGTTTGGATCGACAAGGATGGCCATCCTGCCGCCTTGTGCTCCCCCCCTCGCTGACGTGTTTACCACAACCCCTTGAGAACAACACACAACAGTAAAACACACATTAATCCAGTTCGCTACAATGCAGTAGCTTGTGTTACTAGTCGACAATCAGCTTCTGCTGGCTACTATTGCCTACTAAACACATTGAGGTTTCCAGTAATCACAGCTTCCACGGAGGCAAATAAGCTACAGGAGTAAAAAAATACAACTGGTTCATGAAGCAAATTTGAAACATCATTTTCCCGTCACAAGTGTGTTGCATAATTTTTATTGAATAACTGAAAATATATCGTGGTATATCATTGTCGAGACATAATATGGCCAACATTGACAGGTTTTTCCATATCGCCCAGCACTATCTCTGAGCATGTTCTTGACGTACAATTCCTCCTCAGCCCTCCTGCCCCAAGATACATCACAAGTCTCTATTCCTAAAATGGAACATGCTAGAATACAATGCAAGTGCAGGTCAGCAGTCAGCACTTAACAGAGATTTTCTCTGATCTTGCCACTTTCCGAAGGTCACAAGTTACACCTCATCACTCAACCTCTACGCCTGTGGGTCCTTTACAACACTTGTTTTGTGCACTGTGTGAACAAGCACATACACAGAAAGATGCACAAACACCATCTAAATGGAGCGGTGGGTGTGAAAATGAGCTCAGAATGGTTTTGTGCAACTTGCAAAATGATTTTGAGGAGTGCAACAACAGTTATGTTCTGAGTTTCGCAGAAAAGGGTCACAATGTAACTTGCAAGCGGATTAATTTTGCTTTCGTTCAATGCATCCAAAATTGCTAGATGCCGACAATCAGCATATATTCCGAAATTTCCAAGAAAGAGAAACAATCAAGAATACAAATGTGCTGTATTGTATTCAGAGAGAAACTTTGCCACTTCTAGGTATTCAGTCGTACTTGCAGTACCTCGGAAGAAATTGGAAATACGGTACAAGCTGTTCCTCTGTAAAAATGTGTACATGACTGCATGATGTGGCGATTATGTGAGCCAACTCAACAAAAAGCGACTAGCAGTCAAGAAAACACAAATTAAAAACCAAAAGGATAAAATCTGACAATTAACCAATCAATGAATCATTGATCTTACTTTGGAAAATCAAAATTTTCTGAATAATTACAAATGGTAGACAATAGTAGCAAAAACAAACTGATCACAACCACTCCCAATTTACCAACATTTTATCTTAAAAAAGCACTCTCACTTACAAATGCTCTACGAGGTCTGGGTATATATATTGAACATTCAGAGGGATTCTCACTAAGCGTTAAAAATAAGAATGTAAAATGCTCCCCATCATCGTTAAAGGCAATTTAGTCTAATGCCCATCTGTAATTTTGTAATACAGCCTGTTACAAATGAAAGTGATCCATAAACAACTTACTGTGCTGTTTGCGGTGGTAGAACACCAACTAATAACAGTTAAATGCTTAACACATGCTTATGGCGACAATTCCTCTACATGTGCTTTTGTGTTTCACACCACTTAATGATGAATTTCTGTGAGCAATATTGTTTCTTCGAGAGTGCTTGAAGTGGAAGGCAGTGGTGAAAGAGTGACAATGAAGGGACTGTGGAGGACAGAGGCTCCACACGACATAGAGAGGGAAAGCAAGAGAACAAGAAGGGGAGGGGATCGGCTTTAACTTCCGCTGGAAAGGCCCACTTTTCCCATGAGCTCATACAAAATAGAAAGGTCACTTATTCAATACACATGGAGGGAACGGGAGCACACAATGCTTCTGCCGGCTCAAAGAGCCATTGGGGAACATTGTACTAAAAAGTGGGGGACAACTTAAAGACAGCCCACA
The DNA here is from genome assembly GCF_001891065.2 of Hippocampus comes. Taxonomy (NCBI): domain Eukaryota; kingdom Metazoa; phylum Chordata; class Actinopteri; order Syngnathiformes; family Syngnathidae; genus Hippocampus; species Hippocampus comes. The sequence continues at coordinate 3,017,645 of NW_017805824.1, forward strand.
CTGCTGGAGAAAATTGAGCTGTGACGGACCTGGATGAAGGATCCATCAGACATGTTTTTTTCGCTTTCACTTTCGCTTGATATTTACAGCGGGACTGCAGTGAAACGCCGGGCCTTGGCTCCAGGCACAACTCAATGAACCCGAGCACATAACTGACAAGCTGTCGTGTGTCTAATGTGCAGATCAATAATCATTCGCTTTATTCACTGCCTTGTCCTTTAGATGACGGCAAGTCAATACTTGGCCCCATCAAGCTAAAGCAAGGCTTTACCCAGACATGGCATTAACACTGTCACTTCGACAGGCTCCAAGAACACCACTTTGTATGAAATAAACATTAAAACACACATTTTTGTAGTGATCCAGTTGAAGTTGTCAAGTCTGCTGGATATTAAAGAAAACCCAAACAACACACACTGCGACCATTCCTTGATGCGTTCCAGGCTATGCAAAGCAGAGGTGACGATAGTTTGCTAACTTGCAATATTCTACATATTGAAATAATTCAACTTTATCTAAGATGTTTTTTTTTTGCCACTGCCAGTTGAAGTTTACCATCAAATTGGACACGATGAAACAAAGACAATTGCACATTTTGTATTTAAAACGACACAACATTGCCTTGTACTAGCTTAATGCTAAAACACAATTCAAAAGACCACAGACGGGCTAACAAATAACATCTACATAGTGGTGTTAAGTAACAGATATCTCAATACACAGACAGGCAATATAACAATTCTCACTGGCATGTTATTCTTTATCTTCTGCGAAAAACAACTCAATACTAACAATAATATAATTCTTCATACTATCGCGGCTGTTACACTACACTAAATGCTGACATACTTTTGTAAAGTGACCTACTTTATTCACTATATCATTTTCAAGATCTCCTTCAGTGATTCATACCTATGTGTGATACGTTGAACAAACAGGCTATATGTAAAAGTATGGATTCAGAATCTACGGTCGGGAGAAGAGAAGAAAGCTCAGGATAAGTGAGCCAGCCAACCAATGGTTCAGTCGACAAGTACTCACCCCCCCGGGTCTCCTCTGACCCCTGGCATTAAGACTTCAAACGTGCGGCTAAATATCAGCCTGTGCTGCAATGTGGAGACTTTTGAACCCCCTCAAACGTGCCGAATCAAAGTCATGACATTTAAAAGGCTTTTGACCTACCGGATCGCTGGTCTCAAAGCGGCACTTGACATTGGTCAGTGCGAACAATTTCTTTATCTACAGTCCATAGCAGCATTTTGCAGAATTAAAAATGTAGACCCATGTTGACCCAGCAGAGGGTTACAAACTGATTAGAGAGAGTGACACAAAGACCCTCAACTATGTGAACAACCTCATTGTTCTTGCTGATCATGTGAAATCACTTAAGATTCCCTCCTCTGCATAACGCCTACCCAATGTCTGAACATTATCAAAGCAGTTTCCACAAAATGTTTTATAGCATAAATAGCATAAATATGCACGTTCCCTCCTGGGATCTGGTTCTATCACAGCAGTAGAGCAGTCTTTGTGAGCATGGTGAAACAAATGCAGTAAGGTACAAAATCACCCATAGGATATCGGTTAATAAGAATCTATTGCCTCTAATCTGAAACAGTTACATCAGAGCCGCAACGAGAGATGCAGCAACAAGCTGTCCCTACACAAAATATTCCCCCGATTCTGTTTACTTTGACACAATGACACAACATCCCACAATCAGATACTTTTTGTTTGAAAAATGTGCACATCAAGAGAGGAAATAAATCCCTTTTATGAAGAGACATTGTCATGTGAAACATCCCAACAAAATGCCCAGACCTGGAGAAAAACGAATAATGCTTAACAAGCAAGCAACAGCTGTTGACTGAAAAGTGGACCTGAAAGAAAAATTACATTTGAGCAACGCAAGTGAAACAACTAAAATGTCAGTGAATGACCATTGGCCAACTGACAAAGACATTATTTCACACATGTACAATGTTCACGGGCACCCTTTTTTAATCTACCTTGTCCAGCAATACCAGACTCAGGTACACTCAGCTGGCAATTGTTCAGAATATTTCTTACAAAAGCTACACCACACATATTCTCTTCACTGGAATCCAAAGGTATTTACAACACATCTTGGTCTCTCTCTTCAAGCACAACTGTTGTTGTGCGTCATTTTTACCAACATATATTCTACTGCACTTTCCTTACTAGCATGGCCGAACATGACAAAGTATCTGGGACAACTCGAAAAGATCATATCAGAAGCACAGGAGTGCTACGGCTCAGGGGTAAAAGGCACCCCAACATCCATATCGAGGTCACAACATATCTACAACAAGATTACAGATTTCAAAAATATAGTGATGATTGAAATTTCAGCAGTAATGAATTGCAATGCGACATACAGAGAGGTGACTTTTATTATGTTTGGTTCCCATTATTATCTTTGAAAAAGCATGCATTGGACTACAGGTGAAGTGGCTCAGAAAAAAAAGTGAAGCTTCCAGAGAACAGAATCAAAACGTGTGACTAATATGATGTGACAAAATTAGACAAGTACTCAAATCGTATTAGACAACTATTAAAATAATCCCATTTTCGGGGATAAGTAGAATGACAATACCAATCAGTTTCATCATGATGTGTGAATCTTAACATGATCGAATTGACGGACCATAAAAGTGAAAGAAATGTACAACCCAGAAGAACAAAATGCCAGAGGGGAGCAAAGAGCACACCAAAGAGAAGGAAAACCATTGAGACTGGCTTGTGCTGGCATGTTCTTGGCTGGCGCGATTTTTTTTTTTTTTCTCGAGTCACGGCGCGATACCTTGTTAGCAAGCCAGATGAGGTCCGCTTTGCAGAAAATGTCAGGTTGAAAGCTTAAGAACATTCACTAAGAAAAGTATAAAAGGATGCCATTCAGATTAACCAGATCAGGTTTGTGTCTGCACTGCAAAGCATGTCAGCTGAGTAAATAGTGTGACATCATACCATTCTATCAAGACAACTTGTAATCCATCAAATAATTAACCAAATAAAATAAACTTGAGAATACTGGACTAGTCTTTCAAGCTGCCTTTTTTGGAGTCTTTTCGGTGGAAACACAATAAAATGTAAACCATATAGAGCAGAATTGAATGGTACTGTGCGTATTGGTGAAAATAAGGATAAATTGATGTCAAAAACACATTCTACTTGATCCCAGTTGTCATCGATGCTTGGAGTTTGCCAGGAATTGCTTTGCGGTCAGACCTCTCGAGCGCCGAGTGGGATATTTCCGACTTTCCAGTAGTGTAGAATGCAGCATAAGTCCTGAAAAGTTCCAACATTAGCAAGCCTTCACAACCGCATGTGCCACAAATAAGTGCTTCTTTCTGGTGTGGTCTTGGCTTTTGATGGCACGCTCCAGAACAGGGGTGTCTAAACATTTAGACATAAAAGATCATAAGGACGTACAAACGGACAAGAACACAAACTAAATAGCTAATTTCTGAGGGCCAATATATTAAAATCATGTATATTACCATATCGTTCAGCTCTACAGACAGTATTAGTATATTTATTGAAAAGCAGCCTTGTGATAATGCAAAAAGTCAATGATTTTTCTGAATTTTCAGGTGGTGCCTGTCCTGCATTACATTAAAATAGATCCGAACCTCTGCTGAGTGGCAGCAGCAAAATCACATTTCCACTTTCAGAACCAAAATAAGAGCAATCTGTGTTAAGTTAACTTTGACTCAGAGCAGAAGGAGGAACAATCGCAAGTCAGGCTTTTTTTTGCCTGATGTAACTGAATTATATTTTTACAGGGGCGTCATGAATAGAAATTTGTTGAGTTTGTTTATCAACGTGTGATTGGTGGAAATTTGGAAAACGAGGAAGGGAGAGATGAGAACAATTTCTTCTTGTTGCCCAAAACTGAGACGTCTGACAATCAACCTGTGAGCATGATGACTGTAACCCGCGCATGCATAGCGAGCAGCCAATGGCTTGAACTCGTATCACCAGCAGCCTGGCTGCAAGAGAACTGTTTTGGTTTGGCATACCAGACAAAATGTTAAACAGCTGTTTAGTTAACGTGCACTGGCGCGTGCCAATCGTTCAGTTTTACCTTGTGTTTTCCGGCACCAGCTGTTGCTGAGGACACACAAGCGTATGCAGTTGCTGCACCTTTTAGATCAGGGTAACAGTCACGCGACAGCTGTTTTAGTGACTCCAGCCAACTCAAATATTTATGTTTGCAGTAGTGCCACACACATAGTTTGCCTATCAGTGGGATAAGGCAAGCTACGATGAATATGAAAATTTCAGCAACAAATGAGTCTTCCTGTTTTTTTTTTTTTTTTTTTTTTTTTAATATGCTGAAATAGTTTTTCTGATTACTTCCCTAAATGACCTCGACTACTTGTGGCCTTTGTCAATAGCATATTTGGAAAAGGAGTCACGCTGTACCATCACCTGTTCAGGGGCTGCTTGCTCCCAGGCCACACCTCCCCCTGATGGACAGCAGGTGTCCCACAGTCCACTTGGACACTTCCTGTGTGAGACAACGCCAAATGTCCCCCCAGCTGTCTGGCAGCCAGCCCAACACCAGACATCGGCAACAAGCACCAATGCCTTACAAAAAAAAACTTTCAAAGCTCAAGTTACTTTTATGTTTCACTCTGGCTTGTAGATACAGCATTGTCTGAGTACATCTCAAAGACTCCTCACATTGAACCAAGATGACGATTCAGGCAACAATCCTCCCCATATCATCCCCCAACATGATATATGAAAAATACCACAATTATAAATGTCTTGAAATTGAAATATTATCCCTCCATTCATTTTCTATACTTTTATTCTTCCTTGTAATGGTCGCAGGTGTGCTGGAACCTATTCCGGCTGACTTGGGTGAGGGCCAATGAAAGGACACATCCAGACAAACAACCATTCACACATTCACACCTATGGACAATTAACAGTAATTATTAATCATTTTGATGAGAAAATGAATACTGCAATCAACTTTGTCTTTTTTGCTTCAAGACACAATTTACCCATAATCCATTTCATTCTGCCCATCCCTAGTTAATAAATCATCAGCTAAGAAAATATGTCTGCCAAAGGGGCTGTGAGTAGTCTTGAGGATGACATCAGAAGAATCAGATAGGGTGCTTAGTAAGTGTTATCTTCTGGTAAAGCAATGACATCATTGCCACATTGATGCTTTTCTGTCCATGACCTCAGCTTTGATATTCTTTCAAATGAAAGAAAATGATTCCGAGACAAGACAAGAAAAGTCATGGATCCACTGTCCTATCTTAGCCACATTTTGTTATTTCTATCCATCCATTATCTGAACCACTTATTTAACTACAGTCATATCTCGGTTTTTGACCATAATCCGTTCCAGAAGGCTGTTCGAAACGCGATTTGTTCGAAATCCCAAACTATTTTATTACCCCATGATTAGGGGCTAATACACTAGGGAGAAATAACAAAAAAGCAGTCAGATTTGCGTAAATCAAAACAAACGCGTCTGCTCACAATGAACGCTAAACTAGGAAGTGTCACTTCCTCGTGTAAGGAAGCCGAGCGGAGTCAAGTGGCATATTCGCGTTCGCTCAGTTTGGTCGAAAACCGGTTTTCTGTCATAATCTGAGACGGTAATGTTGCATGCCTTATTTTGATGCATATTGGTTCACTTGGACACTTTATCGTCTAAAAAGGAATTGAGCTGGGGGAAAACCCAAATCAACCAAATACAACAGGTTATTTGGACTACAGAAAGAAACATGTAGGTGTGAAAGGCTCCTTAGAATAACTGATAAACTATCCTGTAAGCTTTCGGTATGAGAAGCCTGTGCATAGACTTTGAGCGTTCCATTTTGAAATTGGTGGGGGTGAGAAGCTAAAATAAGCAACATGTCATTTTCCCATCGCCAGAGTTGTCGCGACCGTGCAAAGACTGTGAGATGTGAGACCCGATACTGTTGCCAGTTATTCTGAAACAGACAGATGTGTGAACACAGAACAATTGCCAAAACAACACAAAGCAGCTCGCCGCCTCATCCGTCTGCCTGACTATGTGAGACTCAGTGACCGGAAAACAAGGTAGCAGCGGTACACTGCGGAGCACTACCAGTTTAAATAATGTGTGAAACCTTTTGATGTTGACTGATAATGTTGGAATTAAGGGTTGATACAATATTATGCTATGTGGCGGATGATAACATGTATTGCAATCCCACAAATGATCTATATATTGAAATAGAAATCTTTCCACAAAACTTGATGCTATCTATACATCCACTGTATAAACAGTCGGTGTGTGTTCAATGCCACTTTTTTCCAGACCGATACCAATACAAGTAGTCCCTCGTGACGAGCCGTGAGTACTCACTGGTACGACTAGTACTGACGGTAATTTCAATTAACAAAGACATTTTTGTCTTTCTGACACACATGATGATTCAGCACAATGTGTCAAACAGCCGCAGTGTAGCACCAACTACTGGCAAGGAAGACTTATTCGTTGTCAGATTTTCCAGGTATCTGGTATCGGTACTCCCCCATCCCAAATAAACAGTGTTTCTTACTCACATTAAAAATACCATATTCGTTTAATTTTATCAGGATTTTTTTGGGGGTCAGGGTCCAGGCTCAAAAGGGAAAAGGAGCACTTTACAGATTCTGTAAAGTGAATTCAAAGATTGCAAAGTAATAGAATTGGGATTTGACTGACAGCTGAGCGGGCGGAGTTTCAGCACATTCAGCAGACACACCCACATTGTTTGAAAGCGGAGAGAAGGGCTTGATTTTCCATGACATTGAAGCATCATTTTATATACTTGATATGTTTTCAACCTGTCAAATTTGGCAGCGTTGTCTCAAATTTACAAGACATTTATTTTCACTTTACAGGAACGTTGAAGATAGATATGTAATATTGAAATGTAGTACGGCACATATTTGTTTTTTTTAAATTGGACAATATTATAATTTAAAGCTAGTGTATCATACTCAATCTTTGTAGAAAATGATACATTACAGTATTGTCCCACCCATAGTGGGATCCTTAATTTCCCCGGGAACTAATTTTCAAATTCTGGCAGATGAGAGATGTCAACTTCTATGAAGATGTACGGTCTGATGCTTTTCTAAACTCGTACAGAAAGTCTGCATTTACAAAGACAGTCGATTTTTAATTGCCTCTCCAAGTGTACCCAATGGTGCGGCCATACACTATATTTTGAATAATGCAAGTGTGTTTGCATTGCAGCATGTTCAGAGTGGCATTCCTCGCGGGATACTCATTCGTTTCTCATAATCTTGCAGGAAAAGGAGCAACCAGTTAGTCTCTTGAGCGTTACCAGATGGCTGGGAGTGTCTTTACAGATCCTGAACTCCCGTTAGTGCACAGGTGTCAAACTCAAGGCCCGGGGGCCGGATCTGGCCACCATATCATTTGCTGTGGCCCGCGAAAGCAAATCAAAGATGTCAACTTTCATGATGCTTGCTAAAATCTGTCACAAAATTTCAAATTCTCATATGTAATACATAAGAGTGATACTGTAAGAATCTTGTTGCCAAACCCCTCATTACAGTAACTTCAACAATAGGTGAATAAACCGTTATTCTTGACTTCTTTATGTGGTTTTAGTCATAACGGCCTTCCAAGGGAAACTGTAACTAAAATCAGGCCCACAACAAAAATTAGTTTGACACCCCTGCTTTAGTGTGTGCATTCCTTTGGTATGCTGCATGGTATTTTTCCAGGTTGAAGTACATTACCTCAATAAAAGGAATGTTCTCATGTATTTAAGGACTCCAAAAACACCACCAGAACAGCCGTTCACGTCCCCAAATTCCACAGTATGCATTAAAATATTCACAGAACTTGACAACTTTGGGTAGAATCCATCAGAGTTGGTCGGTACTAGCGGTCATTAAAACCAAACTGATAAATGAGCTCTGCGCAGTACTTTCAGATCATCAGATGCAACCCAATAGCAGCTTAATATCCAGCAAGCATCAACACACTACATGATGCATTGCACCAGACTGAAACCATCCGGATCAGATCTACAGCAGCATTCAACTGAGCCTGAAACAGAATACTGCAATCAATGGGGAATTGGGCAATTATAATTGAGGTCATTGATCATTAACAATGATTGCAGTTCTTTGAACCCGCAAAAATAAGAGGCTGTCAAGGCTGGAATTTTTTTTTTCACTTGATTGCCTAAGTCTGTAGTTATTATACTTGTGGACCAGCTGAAATATTGAAACACTAATGCTGGATGACGCTATTGGACATGGCTTTTTGGCACATGAATATTGTTTCACAAGTACATTCAATGGATGTATTTATCTAGCTCCGGACCCCATCTTTTTTGAAACTCAATCAATGTATTGTTACCAAGAGGGTTTAAACATTAATTAGAGTGCAACACAATCAGGGTAGCGTGAGTAAGCTTGGGTGCAGCAAAAAAAAAAAAAAAAAAAGACAAAATGTCATAACACTGTTATTGTTACAGTAAAGGCACTTCGTATTCTTAACTGTCATACAAGTATACATTTGTTGCAAGTGAACATCTATTTAACATAAAAACAATCTAACATTCGCCTTCACTTTGATAACAATTAAGTATCAACGCACATTACAAGTTGAACAAAAGCAGCTTCTCTTAAGACCACTTGGAAAACATGTAGCCAAAGAGATTTCAAAGAAAGAGAAAAAAAAGTGCAATGTGTTAATGCCCGGCAGTTCAGTTTTGTGTGACGATTTAGAGGCACATTTTTTTCCACATTTTGTTCCTAAGAATTCTCCGGCCTTAGGGGTATTTGATATCAGAGTCCTCCTTAGAGTGGATAGTTTCCATCTCTGTCAAGTGTCAGGCTTTTAATATTAAAAAAAAAAAAACAAAAAAAAACCACACACACCACAAATCATTTCAAAACATTTTCCACCATTTATGTACAACCCAATTGAAAAAGCATATACATTTACAAGATGGGAAGTAAAAATAAACAACCGATATAATGGACAGCTGTGCATGTGGCTGTTTTTCGGGTGAACCAAACACATTCAAGCGCGTGTTAAATGGGAGTCTGTATACACCTGCCACTAAATGATATGTCTCTGATTAAACCAAAATTGAATTCAGTAGTTTTCAGAGAGAGCTTTTTTGGAGAAGCCTATAGGGTGGCCCGGTCGGTCCAGTCGTTGGCGCCTCGACCTCACAACGCAGAGGTACCGGGTTCAATTCTAGCTCCGGCCTCCTTGTGTGGAGTTTGCATGTTCTCCCCGGGCCTGCATGGGTTTTCTCCGGGTACTCCGGTTTCCTCCCACATTCCAAAAACATGCATGGCAGGCTGATTGACCACTCTAAATTGTCCCTTGGTGTGAGTGTGAGCGTGGATGGTTGTTCGTCTCTGTGTGCCCTGCGATTGGCTGGCAAACGGTTCAGGGTGTTGTCCCCCGCCTACTGCCCAAAGGCAGCTGGGACAGGCTCCAGCACCCCCTGCAACCCTTGTGAGGTTAAGCGGATAAGAAAATGGATGGATGGATGAATGGATGGCAAAGCCTATAGCTTGCGCGCTAATACTGATTGCTATATTTCAAACTTTTCCAGCTGGAAAAAAAAAACAAAAAAAACAAAACACAACCCAAAGCATGAGGCTGCCACCAATATGTTTCACTGTAGCTACAGTGTAAATGGTGTTTATTGGGGGTGAAGAGTGGTGTTGTTTGTTCCAAACATATCTTTAAGAATTATGGCTAAAAAGTTCAACCTAGGCTGCACCAGCCCCTAACACGCTTTCCCACATGTTTTTGGGAGAGTTTGGTGGAGGGAATTTGAACAGTTCAAAATGGCGTCTTGTCGTGGTTCAGTCTGCTCCAACAAAGAAACGTCACTGCCTTACTGTCGATGAGCAAATTGTGATGAGAGTAAATAAGCGGGCTTTCTAGCACACAGCATTAGGGCATGTGACAGTATCACTAGGCTAGAAAGGGCTACAAAGCCTATTTTAAAAAAATGGGCCCTTGTGGGGTAGTTTCACATGAAACGTTTCTCTGTATCATGCCTTCACCGTGTCTCGGCATGCCCAATGAGGGCTGTCATTATTATTGATCTCCTTTCAACTCCTTTCTAGGGCAACATTCCTCTGAAAATAATTTATAGTCATGGAGTGAACAGCTAGGATCTTAATTGTGTTTTCTGGATCCAAGGGAGCAGAACATAATCCTTATACATAACAAATTACAGTGGAACCTCCGAATTTGAATTCCACTGTGGTACAATTTAAGAGTTCAACCAACATTTCCTGGAAAAATAAGCCTCAAAAGTCAAATAAGTTCATGTGACTCTCACGAGATTTGCTGCCATCACAGGTCACTTGAGCTCAGGGAGAAAATGTATTTTCCCTTTTTCTCTGCAGCATTTTTTGCACTGTGACGACAGAAAGGTGTCACTCGTTGCAAAAAGGAAAACCGATGCTAACCTTAGAAGAAGAAGAAGAAAAATCTTTATTTGTCTCACAATGGAGACATTCGCAGAATTTAGAACCAGAAACCAGAACTTACAGCAAGATGGAAAAATATCTCACAGCTCACTCCAATCTGAGCGATACAAATTACAGACACAAACTCATTTTACCAAGTAGATGCCATGTTAAACTGGTGATTGCTGAAAAAGCCACAGCAATGCCTATAAATAGCCTCTAAGGCTGGGTCCATACATAAAGACATTCGGACTGTTTTTGTCCTGATTTTGCCCCATCCCACCCAAGAACATCAAACGCCCACTTTAACATGTCTTATAAGACTTAACTTTTGGCCTGAGGTGCGTTAAGAGTGGATCTGTCCTAAAAACAGTCAGAAACGGGTCAGGCCGACATTCTTAAAAGATGAAATGTGTTCAACATATACATGTACGACCAAAGATCTTCATGTGTGTGGGGAAGGCCGACTAGTCTCGAGGCATTTCACTCCGTGAACTGTGACGTGAACGGATTTCAGCCAATCAAAGCAGCGCCCTGACTGATGAACAAGGAAGCAGCGGGAAATGGAAGCACCAGTAAATAAAACACAACAGGCCCTACCCGGTTCCCTGGTTGGCAGGAAGTATTTTCCAAAGCAAGTCTTTTCTTGTCGACGCCACAATATTAGAGGTCATCTTCAGAAACACTCAGTAAACATCGGCACATACCTTTGATGTCTCTGCTCGCCATTGTGTTGATATGCGTGTGTGGCGTTCTGTGTTGAGAGTATTAGTGCAGTCAACACACAATATGATGAAAAGTGTTAAATGCTTTTTAAACGAAGAAATGTGCCTATGAGATACAGGTTTTATAGTTATCCACTTGATGTCACCATTTACACATTCTACCATCATGTGAGGTTATTAGTTGGTTGTTGACTGCTAACTACTTGGCAGCCTGGGCGTCAGTTTTGTGGCATTCATGTATGAATGTTTATTACGTATTTATTGTTTTTATTAATCATTTTTTCGATAAACCAATTAAAAGTCCACCAGTGGCTATTTCTGTCCTTGACCACTTGCGGGTGCATTACAACACGTTCTAACTCGTTATGGTAGGAAGCCTTTGTAAATTTGCCATTATCGATATTCTACCCTTTGTTGGCATTCGTAGACGTGATGATGTACGCCAGTTCTGCTTTGCGATAAATACATCTCTTATCTTCTTTAGACTGTTAAGCGTCACATGATTGTAAACTTCCCACCATTGCGCCAACTTACTTCTGCACAGAGTGATATGTTCATCTGTAGTAACATTAGCCCGTGTGTAAAAATAAATCCTTCGAAGCATTAAGCAGAGGTTTGGCTTCCACTCTCTTGGTAATGGAGTTAATGAAGTCATTCGATTAATTAGTGCAGACTCTCTATATTGTTAGAGATTTTTCGGACAGCGACAGAAAATCCTGCAACACATGACGTCACAGAACTAAAATCGTACTAAATTAAACAACTTGGAAGTCAACCATGGTCGGGGAATCGGTTGTGTTCGACAATGTACATCAATAATAACAGCACAGAGCCTGGAAGTCGCAGTCAATCGAACAAGAGAATAAATGAAAATATTTGAAAATACACAACGCGTGAAGTATGAGTGCCTCGGAGAGCGGCACACAGGCATGTGAAATATAAATCCAGCTGACGTCTCCAAAAATGTTCAAGTGATGTGCCCGAACCAGATCAAACAACATCCAGTTGTAACATTTCTTCGGGAAAAGCAACCAAGTGACACTGACACACACTCACACACACACACTACCCCACATGCAGTCTCCGATGTGAGTCACGCTTTCCAGTATATAGAGGCGTCCCCCTCAAAGGCGTTGCATTGAACAACGTTGTGCTCCACGTTTGTCATATGACTCAATGATGTGTCATCTCACTGCTATCTCAGCTTAAGACAACTGCTTGGTGTCCGGATGGCCAACAGGACTCACCACTCTATAGCTTCGAGCGACATCCTCTTTTATACACTAACTTGCCCCCAAATCCCTGCCTCAGCACTCTGTCTCTTTTTTTCTTCCTCTGACTGGCTGGGGCGTGGCATTCAAGCACTCTGAAATTATTCATAATCTTGTTTACTTATTATATCACATTGAGATATTATATCAAGATCTGGACTTATTATATTTGTTCCACTGCTAAATGTACTTGCTGCACATTGAAGAGTTCCTTTGGCATTGTATTTAATTGTGCATCAGTTCCCAATTTCAGGTGTCCGTGAAACTGTACATGGTTGAAATCTTGTCAACCACTGCAAATTACAAGCACGATAATTATTTTCTTGACAGTGTCAGTCAAAAATCAAGATTATTTACTTTTGATATGGCTCATAATATAACACTGTATGTCATAACAAACTGCATATATAGTCAAATATAGTTATAAAATCTAATAAAGATTTTATTACAAGTATTTATGAATTACATGTTTATATAATTGTGGTATTTTCACTTGCGAATGACTAGAACTATTTTTTTGTCAAGAAACGAGCAGTTGCTTGGACATTTCGCTTTGACTTGCGAGCAAAAATTTGAGATAGGAACACTAGATGGGAGCAGTGAATTCAAGTCAATGCAGAAAGTCAAAAACTCAAAACGTCAAAAAAATACCAACCTCTGTTTTGCTACTTGCAGTTTAAATTTGTTGTCCAACCAAACATAAAATAAACTGGATTACTGTATTTAAAACAACCATATAACTTTGCCTACAGAAAGTCTTCTACCTTCGTGCTAACACACAATGCAAAATGGCACACACTGCTGACAAGACCAGCATCATAAGTTGTGGTAATTATAACCCTTTAATCAACAGATATTCGAACAAAAACGGTGCAGCCACACATAGACAGACAGTATCTGCATCCTTGCATGCATGTTTCCCCACCGCTTGTCCTCATGTAATTTTTTTGAATTGTCAGTGAAAAACAACGAACATTATTACTGCAGATGATCGATTCACTTAGTTGTGAAATTCTTCATGTGTTTGCATGTCCATATTATTCTGCACCTTGGTGGCCAAGGTGCACACACCGAAAGAGCACAACAGTGCTGGAACGGATTCATGGCATTACCGTTCATTTCAATTAGGAAATCTATGTATCTTTTTATTAGGACTGAACGATTTTGAAAAATAACGGAATTGAGTTTTTAATAAATAAATAAATAAAGCTTTCGGACACAACGATGTCGTCCTGGCCCAAAATTGCAGTCTCTGCGATGTGAAAATTGAATTCTACTACAATACGATTGTGATGAATTGTTCAGCCTTACTATCTATCGTTCAATTGTTGAAGTGCGCCGAGTGATGTCGTCTGCCAGTCGAGGTCACTTTACATGAAAGAATATGATATTGAGAGATGTCAATATTGTCACATTCTCACTCTGTGTTCATTTTGAAGGTAGGACAAGAAGTAATGAAAATTAATACTGAATGTCTGTTACATACTTCATATTTTTGGCAAAACAATCAACACTCTGCCAAGATTCTGACACTCATACCCACACACACCCACGTTCCACTGATTCAGGAAGCAGGTCAAAATTTTCCAACCAAATCAAAGAGGCCCTACGTGTACGTGCAGCAACAGTTGAGTGACTTCCTTTGCAAAAGGGCCAAATTCCACATGGTCCATGACCATTAACGTCATCCCACCCAGACTGGCCCAGGGCCCCCTCCCACGTCCCACCCAAACTCTGTGCGCAGTTATTGGGGAAAGCCTCGACTTCACGAGCAGCCGTTTGGTCTTCTCCCCTGGCAGGAGAGCTCGGAAGAGGTTGTAGTCTTCCTAATGCTGTCAACATATCCTCATCGCTCACTTTTACAGCGTCGTTTACGCCAGAGGCGCATGAGAGCAAATGAACTGATCCCAAACACAAACTGGGATCCAAACCTCATGGCAGTCATACTCTGATTTCCTTCTCAAATTATATCATGAGAGCAATCTCTGGGGAATAGTGTCAGGACTTGTTTTTAATGTCCTGACCTGATAAGATATTGCATTTAATAATTGCATGACATGACTACAATATTTTTATGCACAGTAACAACTCAAGTCAAACGCCCCACCTAGTTTGTAATGAAAACATTGCTTTTAAAGAGTTGCACGAAACTACAGTGGAGGCACAGTAAATACAAAAATCCACAAATTAAATTGAATAGATTTTATTGTCCTTCACAGCACCTTCTCAATATTTTTGTCAAAACCAAGACACCATGAAATTGCAATTGTTTTACACAAACTTCCTAATATATATTCTTGGCCGAAACATTGAATAAAATCTAATACGACTAAAATAAGTTGTTCCCTGCTTATTTTCACTTCTCTCTCTCTCACACACACACAGAAACACGTATACAAACACACACACACACACACACACACACACACACACACACACACACACACACACACGCACGCACATGCATGCGCATGTGCCTTGCTGCCAAGGAACTATGTTGAAGTCAGGGGAGGAGCTCCTTTACACTCAGGTCATGGTTCGGTCTAATAGAAAAGTAGTGTTTTGTCATCATCTTGTGGCAATTGTAAGCAACTACAAATTGTTGTATTTGTTTCTTCAAATGAGAATTGAACAACAAAATGTACGTACCTTTGAGGTGCAGGTATTATTTTTGTCCACTTGGTGTCGCAGTCGTCACGTTACACACTATTTCTCTGACTTAAGTGTGTGTGGTGAGTGATGTGGGTGTCAGCGAATTTGAGTGTAGAGTTGGCTCTTTCGAACTGAGAATAGCGATTGGCTGTTAAGAAGTTCCCTGTCAGCCAGTCTGCATCTTTAGTGAGTGCCTGGATGTTAATTGTGGCCATAGCAGCTCATGTAAAAATTTTGTGTTTATTTTGTTCCCTTGTGTTGGCGATCATAGACGTGCTGTTGTAATCTGTTAGTTCTGTTATACAGCAAAATTTTGGACAGTTTACGGATTCTTTTCTCCTGGTTCTTCAACATGACGGCACCGTATTTCTACACGGAGTGATGTGTGAGTCTGCATTACTACGTTAGTATGCGTGTAATGATGATGACTGCAAAGCTTTGAGGCAGATAGTTTGATTTGACGTTACTTTTACAAATACAATTTTCACCATTAGATACCTCAGCATGTGTTCACCCTGCTGAATAACAACATAGGGTGGTTACAATTAGCACATGCAAACTTTTACACAGTTTTTTTTAAAAGCTCCCCATGTGTGGGGCGGCAGGGTCAGTGGGCTTCGGCAAGAATCTGGGCCACAGCTATCTGATCCCTTTTTACTTGGTATGTAGTTAATGAGCTTTTTGAACCCTCATTAGACACAACTCCCCCTCACACCAACCAACATACATTCACCAGAAGCTTTTCACCCCCGCTCTGACACGTGTGCCAGCCCACCATTGTCTGACAGTGTGGAGACATGCAGCTGCCTGCAGTCTCGTCTCTTGGAAGCAGGAGCCAGGCATCAGTTCAGCAGTACGAACTCAAGGGACACACACACACACACACACACACACACACACACCCACACACCCACACTGCAAAGGGCAAAGTTTGTCATATTATGTGCATGCGTGTGTTTTGTGAATGGTGGCGGAAATGAAACAGCCATGATGAGGGCCAGGAAGGTCGAACAACGCCGCTTAAATCTGCAAAGTGTCGGAATGCAACGAGCAGGGTGCATCTTTAACACAAATGTGACGTTTAGTAAGTGCTGTATGTTAAGTTCTTTGTCTATTATCATGGGAGAGGTGGGTGGTCTCCAGGGAAAAAAAAAGGGAGCTCACGTCGTGCATTTTGTGGAAGTCACCTGAACTCGAAAGTTAATCATCTTTTCATGGACAGTTTGTGCTGCTGCCTGCTTACTTGCAATCAGTCAAGCAAGACAAATTGGCCCCTACTGTGTGTTTGAGCATATTTCTCATGTGATTTAGCTGTGAACCGTTTTCTTCTCTCTGGCTGGTGCCATGATGTTCTTCTTGTGGCAAGAGGGGTGGGCCAAAAGGCAACTATCGGGCAACTTTTCCTCTGCCTTTAAGTGTTGTTGGTTCACCCAGACTGTAGCTTGAAAGCAGTGACGTAAATTAATCTCGACTGGAGGATGAAGCGTAAGCTCCTAAAAACAGTAGTGTGAGGTACAAATACGGATAACAAAGTATGAATATGGTGTATTTAATTAGATTAGTCCAGTATCTTGTATTCTTGGAGTATTCATTTGTCTGACAACTCTATACTTGTACTCCCTACATATATTTGTACTTTGTCGGAATAAGCTTGTTACTTTATTCAACCTCGGGGAATGACTACACCAGATAAAAAAGACAAATAGGATGAGGTAAAATCGACATGGAGGAAATTGGGCCAGTTAGCATTAACAATGACAGCAACAGACTCAGGGAAGTACGATTTTCCTCATCCATGGCCTTATTTTAACATAGCAGTCTAATCTGGAAAATGATTCAGGTATAGTATTTTTCAGTTGTTATTGTGAGCTAAATTAGCATATTTTGTCAGCCACTTCACAAACTTATACAATGGAATGGCAACACGTTATGATAGTGTGTCCAGTATACTGTATTTTTTTACTTTTCACTACAAGCACTATGCAAATTAAGCGTTTTTCTCCATTGCGATAAATTATTAAAAATATTTTGAATGAAAAATTATGGTATTTAGAAGGAAGACCTGAGAAGGATTAATGCATTTCATATCATTTCCATTGGGAAAGTTCATTGCACAGAATAAATTAAACTTGGTACCACTGTAATATGTGCCCAGAGGTTGATGGGGTTTTTTTCTCTGAGTAAATACTTTTATTCTCACGTACTGGAGTTGAATCAGTACTTCTACATTTACCAGTGCCCCCCCCCCCCCAACAAGTATCTGTACTGGTACTTAAGTACAGCGTGAGTACTTTTACTAGCTCTGTTTCAAATCAACTTCCCCTTTTTTCTAACTAACGAAGTGCAAAGTAGTCGGGGATGTACCAGGCATCGACGCATTGGATATGACAGCCATGCTTCGAAAAAGATCAAAAATAAGCGTTCGAATCTCTCCAAACAAACAAACCCTTGCTAAGTTGCTGCAGGCCTCTGCAAAGTAGCGGCGAAGAAAACAACCCGCCGGTGCCCGCTTCACGGGGCTCCCTACGGCCTCTCTCCGTGTTGTGGGCACCCATCGAGGGAGGGAGTGCAGCCTCACTGACCTGAATAAACTGGATCGTCAGGGCCGACTTGCCCACCCCGCCGCCTCCGACCACGACCAGCCGGTACTTCTCCTGCACCGAGCCGTCCTTCCAGCCTGCCATCGAGGACACTTGGTCGCCACCGCCTTCGCCACACCAAGCCCCACTTTTTTCCTCTTCAACCAGAGAGGCCTTACGCAGTCTGGAGAGAGAGAGAGGCAGTCCCCACAGGAAGATGCCGAAACCGGCTCGTCGGTGTCGAGAAGGAGCACGGAGGAGTCCGGAAGGTCGCTACGGGCGCCGGTCCATACGTGTGACCGCGTTTGAAACTGGAGCACAGTGCCTGACTGCCTGCCTCAGCCTGCGACGCTCAACAAGATGTGGAGACCGGAGAAGTGATCGTCAGCGGATGCAGTACCCGCGTTTGTCGACAGGGGGCTCCCCACCTGCATATAATTGCCCCAACGCACACGCCCACGCGCAAGCTCGTGCACTCCCGCAGACTTGTACTCACCTGAGACTCATGTCACGCACTCACATAAGTTATCGATAAATTGCTGCCTGCACACTTGATTCTTTGGGGGGCGGGGGGATGACTCTGGTAAAAGTGCTGATTTAACCCATTTTCTTAAGCAAACGTAAAAACGTACATATTTTGAAATCTATTTAAATACAAACACAACAGAAATTGCAGTGAGCAGAGGCGGCAAGAGCAATCACACCACACTCAAGTACAAGATTATCATGTAAAAAGGCCCTGGTAAAAGTAGCAGCACTATTTCAACTCCTTAAGTAAAAGTTAAAAAGCACAGCCTTTACAAATTACTTTACAAAATCACTTACACACTGTACCAAACAGAAGTACTGATTCTTGTGTTTAAAAAAATACGGGTACAAGTAAAAGTACGGATCCAACTCATTTAAGCATAAACAAAAGGTATAGACTGAAATGTCCAAATAATTGAAAAATACACTAAACTTCAAACATGACATGAGTTAGCTCACTCTCGTTTTCAATCGCTTCATTATAGAACGTATTGTCGGATTCCTCACCGCTGCCCCATAACTGTTTATCATTTATACAAATTATTTCGGGAGCATCACTGAAGTTTACAGGCAGGACATCTGTCATCTCAGGCATGACAACAATGCCAATTTGACAAATGCGACAAACTTCAGGACGCCTGCATCGTGTCCACTGAGGACGTTGACGCCATCTGGTGTCGCTAGACTCCGAAACCGCCGCGTGAAGCCTGGAGGTGAACGCAGATCATTTCAGTCCAAGCTAGTTATTTTGCGGTAACAGAAATGACAGACTTTCTTGCAGGTTTGTGACTAGGATATGAGGTCTGTATTTCATGTTGTCACTGTGGATTTAGGGGCCCTGACAGGAGAATTTCCACATCAGCCTCATACTGTGCAACACATGAGGCATGTGAGGAATTCCAATTACAGCCTGGAGTTAGTTCCACAGCTATTTGGCTTCATGTGAGAGTCCCTTCACTTGAGACTGAGCACGCCTCTTTCAAATCATCATATCTTGGTTGAATAATGTAATATAATAATGTACCGTTTTGTGTTAATGCATGACTTAATTCACAGTTTATCGTGAATGCCTAAAATAATCAAGCTACTATGATTGTCGTACAAAGAATGACTGGAACTTCAGCCGCATTCCCCCCACCGTCAAAGTAGACTTTTTTTTTTCAAATGTTGCATCCTGAAATTTAGTTGGTTTGGTTGGAAGTCACATGGATTTGATTTGTGACTATGGTATGCCGTAAATAGATAAATGGCCTGTTATTCCAAGTTTTAAAATGATACCAAATGCATGATGAGTACGGTCTTCCAAGAGAAATCCCTCAAATTTCGTCTAGTACACAAGGTTCCCCACTTAATTATCCATGTGATTAATAAATACCACACCCCAAGTAGACACTTTGTGGGGAAAAAAACCAGGATGTGCTCCTCGACTAGATGATTGCAATAACTGTTGTGATGCATCACAGCTTCACATACATTCTGAAGGAAAAGTGGCTAAACGTTATGAAATTTGACAATCATCCTTCAGCTTGTAACAGAGGCAGCAGAAATATACTGTATAAAATATATGTACTATATTCTGCTTTCCTGTATTTTATCTACTTTTTCAATATTCTGAGAAACAGAATGATTACACACGATCAAATTTAAACATTACAAAAACAGTTGGACAATTAAGTCATTATTAAATAAAAAGTCCTCCGCTAATAAGATGCCTGCTTCTCTGTAGTCAATTCAAAATCCATTATGCGAGGAAAATAAAGTACTGAATGCAGTATCATCTAACTTATTTTCTTTGTGGTCGGTCTTTCAAACAAGTAATTTGGTGCATGATATTTGAAAAATACAAACTGTGTATTTAATCCTGAGACAATCATTAAGCATGTCAATGAATGAACAAGTGAATACATCTTAAATGGATCATTTAATGGCCATTTATTCAAAATGAACCAGGAATGAGCAGTTATCAGATAAGTGATTTAATTAAAAAAAAACAGCACAGAAGCCAACTGACCATCCAGAATTGTAAATGTGCAGAGATGCAAGGGAGCAGAAAGGATGATACATAGAAGAGTGGCTGACTTTTATCAAGTCAGAAGGGTCAAGCTGCACTCAGAGAGTCGCCTTCTTTTGGGAGAGGTTGATCTTGTCGCCCAAGCTCAAGGCCATCCCCTGTAGAACAGATGATGATTTATTGCAAGACAATATTCAGTTGGTAACCTCCGAACTTGCATTTAGAATGGCACCTAGTCTTAAAAGTTTCAAAGCCTTGACTTATAAGTTTCAAACTTCTTCCGTGACCTCAAAACATGCCTATCTTAAATTATTTTTCCCCACTGTAATGAATTGAAATGCCATCAAATTGTTAAGCCGCCCCCCCCCCCCAATAAAAACACAAACAAAAATTTCTGCAACGTTTTTGGAATAAAATAAATAGTCTATAGTGCTGCACTTTATAAAAATCTACAATAATTAAGGGCGTAACAAAAAATGTTTTGAACTCGAAAATCATTTTTTGATTTAAAAAGATGCGATTGCATTGAATCGAACTAAATCAAATAGTTCTACTTTTGAATATATTGAGATACTTATTGAATTGTCTTTTCTTGGAGAGATATTTCTTGGAAGGAAATGGTACATTTTTAGTACTGACGAGTTCATTCAAATGTACGGTATGTGAACCAAAAGTCATTGCATCATCCCGTCTCGAACTGAGCCGTACTGTGTTGAATCAAATTGCTCGTCTTACCCCTCATAAAAATAAATAATTAAATAGAAGATGAAAAATTGAACAGTTTGTGCATCATGATAATTCAATGGGTATTGCATGGCTTATTCTGTAGTGCATAACTTCTGTGATGTGTTTTATTTATGGATTTTTACCAACAGGGCATCAATAGATTTACCCATTCTTGTCACATCTAAACAATGAAATTACCAAACATGTCACATCGGACAGCAATGAAATTGTCAGAGTCCGCTCCCATACTGACTACTAATCAGCTATTTGCTGGTGGAACATGATTTACAGCTGTGGGAGGAGACAGGAGGGAGGGAGAGATGGAAGGGTTGGGGATGGAGGGGGAGACACGCATATATTTATGTCAAGAAATAGGCGACTCTGTTGGTGCCGAACTGTGAATATGTCAGGGTCTACTGTATACAGATACGGTCTCAACTACACAGTAAGCTGTAGTCATAGAGGATAAAGAATAAGATTTTTTACATTATCTGTCTGTGTGCTGCTGCAACATTTGTGGTCAAATATCAATTGCTCAAAGGGTTATAACCCCATGACGTCTATTCTGGTTTTGTTAGCCATCTATGATGTATCGTATTGTGTGTTTGTAGTAAACCGGCAGGATGCAATTATTTTAGGCCTCTTTAGCACAATAGATAGTTGATTTGAGCAAGGCCCTTGTGTCGCTGTGACTTTTTTTTCCTGGCTCTGCACCTTCCAGTATGTATGAAAGCCATGTCATATATACTGTATGTAGTTGGAACAAGTTAAGACTGTGGAGTCACACATCGCCACAGGGGCTAGGCAGAGCTGCTCTCCCGCGTAGGTGTGGCTCAGGGAGTATAAAGAATAGAAACCATCATGGACAGATTAGACGTTCTTCCGCATTTGCAGAATAAAGCTCCATGGCTATATCTTGATCTTCCTGGCATTCATGAAACAGTTCAACTGAAAAGTTGCCCTATTTAGGTAGTTCCTGTTCATATGATTTTGCAAGCATTAGAGATAAAAGGAGCGGGGGGAGGGTTCCCACAGAACTTTTCATTTTCATAATGCAAAGCTATGAGGCTGTTTGATGTACACGTGCAATTCACTGTTTCTTGTTTAGTGATATTAAACCACTTTATTCTTCTGCATTAATTGTGAAACTGATTGTTCAATTTCCAAGACAATTAATGGTGGAGATACTCATCCTGAAGCAGCAGTGACCCACCTGACTTTTGGCTCTAATGCGTATGTGTCCGTTGACAGGTGCATCAGGCCCCAGGTGGATGGGCTTCTCAATGCTAACATTAGCCAGGGCATCTTCGCCAAAGATAGAACGGGCGTAAAGGTTGGCGGCCATGAAACCACAGAAGCCGGATAATGCCTGGTTGATCAGATACAAAGATACAAATATTTTACAATAGTATTTGTATGTTTCTGCCATATAAGATTGATTATTTTGAAGTGACACAAGAGGACAAAACACAGTCTAATCATTGAACTGTTCTCTTCATGTAGTGGAAGAATTACAAATAATTGATTTGCTTTCACTTTGACAAGAACAAACCTTCTCTGGAGTCAGGCATTTCATGTTTGTGGACTTGAGGATATGTTGGAGGTATTCGTTCAAATCAGTGATGTTTGTGTTCACCGTAACCTACCAGGAGTAAAAACAATTTTTAATTGGCTTATACACAAAACTTAATAAAGCTCTCCTAATGCCAAATAGTACGACTTCAGACAGACAGACCGTACCACTGGCGAGGCTGCCATTTACACCAGCGCTGCAGAAAAAGCTCACCTTGTTTTCCCACTCAAACTCAGCCCACATCTGTCTGAATTCAGCATCTGTACACGACGCCGGCTGGATGTAGTCCATGATGTCAATGTGGATGTCACTGAGGACAACACAGTTCCTGTCGCTTGCAGCTCCAGACACATCATACACTGGAGACAAAAGAATAACGATTACATATTGTACCGGAATGTCAAAGGCCAGGGATTTGAAAACGTGTTCTCAATTCATTTGTATATCATTTTGTATATTAAATTGTATATATAGTTAAGTATTGTATAATAACTGTAAAAAAATAAAGTTCACTACTTCACGGATTTCACTTATCACTGGTTCTTTTTGGAACGTAACCCTCGCGATAAACGAGGGATTATTGTATATCGCTTGAACGAACTCTCTTGCCTCCACAAAGAACTTGCGCATGACCTATGTCACACACCCTGAGCTCCCTCATTTAAATGACAACACAAGCAACAATATTACAAGATTCGTTCTGATCCAAAGGCAGAAATAATTGAATGTTGGCTTTTCCACACGCACTCAAACTCCCATCTGAATGACCATGATTTTTGCACAGCCTTACAAACTACACTATCGTGTTGTAGTGTTGGTCATTAAGGGAGTACTTAGGAGAGCCAAGTATATTTTGAGCTGGTTCTTGAAGCAAAAAAACCTCCGCTCGAGATAACGTCCTGGTGAAATGTACACTTTTCTTACCTATGTTGCCAAAGATGATGCCATTTTCAGTCGAAGCCACTTTGACGTTGGCCTTGATGTTAGCAAAGTCATGAGGAGCCAGAGTAAGCGGGGAAGGCTTTTCAACCAGCTTGAGATCACCTGTGGAAAAATGACTGTTAAAAGAGAACGAGGCAATAAAACAACGACAACTTGAACAGAATTTACCGAGAGTAGCGAGCTCAAGAGTGCAGTTCTGGAGCGTATCACTGGTTTGGTTGACCACCAGCACATCCAGTACAATGTCATACTGGTTGACATGGACATAGGCTTCAGCGTACACTGGGTCTGAGAAACCTGTCAGCTGGGTCACCTAAAAGGGTACAGTCAAAAAGACAAAGTGCAAAGATTGTTGCCCATTCGTGTTGAAAGCTGTTATTGATCTTGTCGAGGCTTCTATCTGCCTGTGAAGCAAGGAATGGCTACCTTGTTGAGTTTTGAGGCCAGCGGATCGGCAGCCTCCTTCCTTTGAGTGTTGCCCATAGCAGCCAACAGACTGAGCTGGAACTGGTCCTCCTTAGAGGTCGTCTCATTTTTGGCCGTGAGCTGCATGAAGGAGATCGGGTCGTCTGCCTGCACTGTCACGTTACGCTTCTCAGACTCTTTCTGGTATGGGAGAAAAAGACAGAATGTGAATTTTGCCAGCCCGTTTAGACATTTTGACTGATCTTGAAAGAGCCACAGACTATTGTGCTCTTTGACAATATAAGCACTGAAGCTACCCAAAGAAAGAGTACAATCTCTTCTTTCAGCAGAAAAAAATGTGTACTTAGAGCGTGTACTCTTTTTTTAATCAGCGGGACAACATGATGAGGTTCCACCCCAAAAAATGGTTTCTGACCGAAACTGGATAAAACAAGTTTAAGGAAAAGAAACAGTTCAAGCCAAATACTGACTTGAACACTACATATATTTTTTTTTTCCTTTTGGGACACCTCAAAATGTGAGCAACATTTACTCAATGCGTGACTCTTGCTGAAAATTGGTGGCTTTTTTTTTTTTTTTTTTTTAAATAAGGCCTTTGCCCTTCCCTCCTTATAACTTCATGATATTTTCTCACAATGGTGACACACTCAGTTTATATCATACATGGACATACTCTGCATCTGTGAGCATGAGGTCCATAATATTCGTTGGACCTTCTACTGTGGGCATTTCTCTCCCTTGTAATCAATGTGACAATCCGAGATTCACCCCCTAGTCTTTAGCTACTACTCAAAAGCCATGCTGATCTTAAATCCAAAGCGATGCTATGCTGCCATCTACCCTTTGAAAAACATAGATGACAAATATAAACGTTGGTGGAAATAAATGCTTAGTGAGTGGATTAAGAAAGCACTGATGAATCCTACTCGGATAAGATACAAAGCATCGAAGAATCTGAACAGTCCAGTTCAGATCAATGCGATACCCTGAGAATACAATAGCCTGGCTGAATCAGAATATTCACAGGCTTCAACTGTCATCAGATTGGAGTCAAGAGCCATTACCTTCTGTGACAGCTTCTCCTCCTCCAGTCGGACAGTCAGCATATGTGACAGGGATTTGCGGCACTCCTTGTTGAAGATGTCATTCATGAGCGGCGAGCACTCTGACAGGACCTTGAGGCACAGGGAAATTCGGTCCACATCGTCGTCTGTAATTGGCTTCTTCGGCAGCGAGGACTTGCCCAGGTGCAGCACGGTGACCATGATCAACATGGCCTCTGCAACAAAAGACTAAGAAGGAAAGTGAGGTCAGATGAGCATACATTATGTTTCATGACAATAGTAGGGATGTCCTGTGTCCAAATCGTAGTCTATGGCTTTAAGTATCCACCGATACTGAGTCCTGATGTAATATTTAGGCAACACACACACACACACACACACACACACACACACACACACACACACACACACACACACACACACACACACACACACACACACACACACACACACACACACACACACACACACGTCCATGCAGTTATGTAGTTTTTGGGTATGTGTGTGACCTCTTCCATCTAGGAACGACACTACTGACTTATGACCTCGTGAAATGCAACCAGTGGGGAACACCAAATAATTTATACTCGTTAAACCTCGATTTGAAGTGACATCGTTTGGACGTGTCACACCTGTCACAAACCTGTCCGTCGCTCTCGCAACTCTTTGACGATGCCGTTTAGCGAGAAGGCTTCTTTTTAACAGGTAAGTCAGACTTATTAAGGCGTATCTTTCAACTTGCCCCTCCCTCAAAACAATCCATAAGGTCAAACCTGCCAGTCTTCCGGTGTCTACAAGATGTGTGTGTGTGTGTGTGTGTGTGTGTGGCTGTTAGAGTCACTCACAAAACCAATAATCTCTCATTTTTTTGTTTAACAGAAAAATAACATTGTGTAATATGAAACTAAGCAATTATGTTGTATTTGGCACGGATATTTGCACATTTGGATTATTTTGTAGCTTTTTGATCTGTTTAGAAAATGAATAAAACAATCTCTTCACCTGATAACGGATCAGTTGAAAAATCATGTATTCGAATCGGGACATCCCAAGAGATTATGCAAGACAAACTTACATTTTGTTTCTTTTTGTCTTGGACAATAGCAACGTAGCGCAAAGCCACTTTGGTCAGGGTGGTGGCTAGAGATGCAGCCACATAGAAATCACCATCCATCAGGAAGCCCCTTAGTGGAGGCCTGAGGGGCAAGAACAGATAATGAGTGGGCTGACAAAATAATGTGCACAGATTTTCCAAGATGGATCTTACCTATCCTCATCTTTTTTGGAAGGCCTGGAGGAACTGAGGGCACTCTGTGTCACATAAGTGCCCATCTCTGTCACCAGCTTCTGAGCTGGAGCAGCACTCACTTCGTCCTCGGACTTCAACTCCCCTGTCTCCTTCTTTATCTCATTTTCCACGATAGGAATCTGTGCAATTAAAGAACATGTCAGATATTTGTCATGTACTTTGTGAGACCTACACAACACATTATGGGACACGCATACCTCTCCCAATGATCTGCGAACTTCTGTCATCACACTATGGATGTCTTCTTTTGTGCTGCAGTATTCACCCAAGATCCACAGTGCTCCTCTGTAGATTCTGTAGCATGAGGGACATGGTCTCAAACTGATATAGCACAGGGGTTGCAATGTGTACTGGTACTAATAAAGTACTGCGGATATCTCACCATCAAAAACAGTATGATGTCAGCGCTTTTTAGAAATGCTCAACTTTCTGACCACAGCATTACTAATGTAAATAGGTGCACAAGTTTATCATTTGTGTACTTTTTTTTAACTTATCAATTTGTATTTTTAACTGATGAGACTGAAAAAAGGAACATGTCCTGGATCACGTTCGCCAAATGATTCAATCAACTGAAATGTATTTTATGGCACTTTTCATCCATCCATCCATCCATTTTCCGATCTGCTTATCCTCACAAAGGTTGCGGGGGTGCTGGAGCCTATCCCAGCTGTCTTTGGGCAGTAGGCAGGGGACAGCCTGAACCAGTTGCTGGCCAATCGCAGGGCATCCGCGCTCACACTCACACCGAGGGACAATTTCGAGTGCTCAATCAGTCTGCCATGCATGTTTTTGGAATGTGGGAGGAAACCGGAGTACCCGGAGAAAACCCACGCAGGCCCGGGGATAACATGCCAACTCCACACAGGGAGGCCGGAGCTGGAATTGAACCCAGTATCTCTGCACTGTGAGATCGACGCGCTAACCACTGGACCATCGGGCTGCCGTGGCACTTTTCATACTGTACATAAAACAACTCAAAAGTTTTTTACCTGAATTTCAATCAACCTTTCCTATCAAATTTCCAAAAGGACAAAGACACACATGCATACAGGTTCAAAATAATCCTGGGACGACTCTCGACACATGCAGCCACACACATATTGGTTAAAAAAATAACAGTAATAACGTACAAGGAAAAACTAAGGTTTGAGCATAAGCATGTATTCAATTGTCTAAAGCCTGTCTCCCACTGAGGGGCGAACATTTGTGAATGTTGGCGAAAGTAGCGAATGCACGTTCACATCAGGGTTTATTCAAGGTCGCAAACGTTCGCGATCAGTTTTAATGTTTTTTTTCGTCGCAAGGAAATGACGTGAAAAATTCCCTTTTTCTTGTCGCAAGGAAACAACATGTTCAAAATTTCCTTGTGACAAAAAGTGCAGGCCAACACCTGGCAAACGTCTGGACAACGTATGCAATATTGAACAGATCCTGACGAGAACGCAACATTTGCTACCTTGCCAAACACTCCGAAACGCTCGCCTTTCAGTGGAAAACGGGCTGAAAGATAAAATCTGTAAACATACCGATATTGGGTCAAAAGTTCTCTTTAATGTAAAGATTGTAATAGCCTTTAGAGCACCCTTTCCCTTAACTTGCAATATCGACCAAGGGTGACATCCACTAAATAATCGCACAGCACGACATCTTATTTACATACTCAAACATAATGTCAGCATTGTTCCTGAAAATAAGGATTTACATTCAGTGAGATAACCATGAAACTCATAAATGTCATCTACGCAATCAAGTTTGTGCTATCTATGATGGAGGACTTTTTTGTGACAAATAAAGCCGAGTGTGAAAATGTGCCTCGTTTCCTGTGTGGTGGAAAATGGAACAGTGGTCACCGCATTGATTGTTTCTGAACATGACGTACTCATCAGTGGCTTATATGGCTGTTACAGAATATTGCTATTTTTTTCCAAGTAACTTTTGATGGTAAAGACTTACTTGACAGTTTTAATAGCATGAAAGACTTCCAGCATCTTTTCAATGATAAGCGGTCTCAAGTTGTCAAATCTTTGAATGGCTTCTCGCACAAACTCCAGCACATCAGCGGCCGCTGCTTCATTGGTGTCACTTAAGAATTCCATCAACTGAAAATGTATCACACATTATTAATATCACTGATCAAAATCAAAAACCTTGTTTTGCTTTGCATAATCTTCAAGAATTCAGACAATCGTCGAAAGAAAGCTCACCACAGGAATGACATTGGCCGCCATGTCAGGGAAGCGCACACTGCAAAAGTGAAGAGTGCGCACCAAGAGCTGCCTGTATTTGTCTGTGTCTTCATGTTCAGTGAC
The DNA here is from genome assembly GCF_001891065.2 of Hippocampus comes. NCBI lineage: Eukaryota > Metazoa > Chordata > Actinopteri > Syngnathiformes > Syngnathidae > Hippocampus > Hippocampus comes. The sequence continues at coordinate 3,046,254 of NW_017805824.1, forward strand.
ATTGTTTGTCTTGATCACCTCCTTCTTCAAAACGATCACCAACTGAAAAGGGACACAATTATGTTGTCAATTTGAAACGGTACCGACTTGAAAACAGAACACACACGACTCAACAGACCTCTTCCACGTTGCGCGATGACACAAGGTCCAGAGCCAAGTGCAAGGTCTTCTTTCTCACTTCCAGGTCAGGAGTGCCGAGGACACGAAGGATGTCCATCACAAGGTCCTGGGTGTAGGAGGCAGGGGTTATCGGCAATCACAAAGGTGTGTAACACATTGGAACCGTACATTAAACATATTCTTGTACACATTAATACATTGTTCCAAGTCAAAATCCTTATAAGCATTCATGTTAATGAACATGCTTATAAATCATAATTTGATTATTAATCACAACTATAGGAAATTAACTTGCATGGCAATTAATATGGCACAAAAAAAAAAAGCTTTTGTTAGACTTTGTATTACAATTTATTGAGAAGCATGATGCTAAAGTCATCCCAGAATTTCAAATACCTGGAGTACACGCTCATGAGTGGGATGCTCCTTTAGCTCAATCAGACGATCAAGGACGATGAGTTTCACATTGTTGTCACTCTCTTTGATAATCAGATCAATGTAGCACTGTGCGGCGGCCTGCAAATGATATATGACGTGCAGTTATAACCTAAGCATGAAATGTCTTTGTCAGTTTCCTACAGTTTACTATTAAAGCCAATATTTGTCATAAATCATTGCCAGTGTACCTTAATTGCTGTGGGTGCACTGGAGAGAGTTACAAGCGTGCCAGCTGCCTCATACTTTACAGCCGGGCTGGAGGATTGCAGCAGATTGTAAATGCACCGGATGAAGCGGGCGCGCTCAGATGGGTTTGCATGACACACCTAAAGAGAAAAAAAAAACAACATAGTTTTTCAGGGTACTGGGTGATGACTTTGCTTCTCTTGCGCACCAGGACATGACTTACTTTGTAAATCAGCTCGACAATGACTAGCTGCAGAATATCTCCAAAAGTATGAACTTGATCAATGCAGGTGCTGAGGTAATCAAGAGCTCGTTCCTGAAGAAAATTAGTTGGGTCATGACTGGTTGTGTCCAAATGACTTGCAAAAATGAAAATAAGAGGTAGATGTGTCGCTAACCTGATCTGCATGAATCAACATCATGAAAGCATTCCTCTTGCAGCTTGCATCTTTTTCATTCACAAGGAAATCATGGATCAGCTCAGGGGCATCCGGGATGAGATGTTCAAAGTTCCTGAAACAAATAATTATAACCAAATGGGAGTGGGTTTTTTTTCTACAAATACACACACACACACACACACACACACACACACACACACACACACACACGAGGTAATTTCCCCACAAATTTTGTGGTGTCCTAGAGTGCCCTTTAAATAGTTTGAAATTTATACCTGTAGATGGTATAAATGGCCAGGACGGCATTCCGCCGGACATAGCTGTGCCGGTGCTCCAAGCAAGCGCGGATCGCTGGCATGAGAGGCTCAAGCAGTTCAGACTCCTTCAACTTGCACAGGAAACGGAGGGTGGAGCCTCGGATGAACTCATTGGGATGCTGCAGGTCCTATAATTCAAGTAATATCTCTGTATTAATTGATGAAAGGATTATAATGACAACTTAGCAAATTGTTTTTTTATTATGTGATAACAGACTCGTAGTGGATGCATACTGGACATTGTGTGATTCAACTATGAACTGTTGTAGAACTAAACTCCAGAGTTTAAAAAAAAATTGTAGCATACTGTTAGAGGAATCTATGGGCGAAATTGTATCATGTTTAAAGTCTCGTTTGATCTGGGCACGTCAAAGCATCTGGGTGCGTTATCAGCACCCCCAAATTCCTTTTCAGAAGGTGCCAGCCATTTGGGCTGGGGGCTGTTGCAGCCCACACCACAATCAACACATCAAAGCGGGTGGGCAATCAGAGGAGATCAGATCCGGTCACAAAGGGGGAGCGAGTAATTTGGGAACAGCGGTCGAACAACAAAAGACGTTTTGAGAACACCCGTCGCGCCCAGGCGACATTTGTCATCCGCAAAGTCCGCGATATGCTGATACAGTGTAGACCAGACCGAAAGGCGCCAACGTGCCGGTGGTTCAAAGCTCATACCCAGGTAACCAATCACTACCGAGGGGCCGGACCAGGGGTACGGTATGCAAACATCGGGGGCAATGATTTTCTTGTATTTGCATATGTCACAAATAAATGTTCGAACTCGAGGAGGGGGGGCTCTGAGCGTGATCACGGAGCAACTAAACCGTCGTTCGCTCTCAGAGATCCGCTTCCGTCGATATTGAAGACAATTTTCCTGTGTGCCGAGTCGTTTCTTTAACTTTGTCCGAGAAAATCTCTGACACATACCTTCCTGTAGGCGTCACAGACCAGGATCATCTCCTGGAGCAGTTTGCCATCCGGAGTGGTTTTGGGCACAATCTCCCAAAATACAAGCAGTAGTTTTTTGATGGTGTGGTCTTGAAGAGGCAGCACAAAGCGGATTATGGTCATCAGCAGACCGGGCAATTTCTCCCCATTCAAGATCATGATAATCACTTTCTTCAGTGCCTCTGTTTTTGCTTTAATCTCCCCCTTTTCTGTAGAATTGATGGACAAAAATTTCAATATGAGCAAAAATATAAAAATCAGACTTTCACATCTCATGGGACTCCATCAAAAAAATCTACAAGAATCAATTACCCAGATCAGTCTTGAGGCTGACTTCAGAGGGGGGCTCTGAGTCAGATGTGACGTTGATCAGAGTGTAGCAGACGTTCTCTGCAGCGGTCATTTTGCTGCTGGACTTGGAATGGCCTTCAAGAATCCAAATAGTCACTGGTAGGCTTTTCACCTGCGATGAAGATAAAAATCAATCATCTGAGTCGACAATGCCGCACATAACTAGGTGAGGAAATTTACAGAGCAAATCAGGACTGGAATTAATGATTACTATAATAAGTGAATAATTTGTGAACTACAGTTTTAATTTCCATCCCTTTATTCAAAAACAGGTTATGATTCAGTGACTGGTTTGGGCCATAACATCAGTCTGCTTTTGTGGAGGACTACAGAAATCTCAGAACACTTTGAGAGAGTAAAACTCAAAGATTTCTACACATATAAGTAAAATAAGGTTTCTGAAGGATTTATTGGGTTTCAAAATAAGTGTCAATTAATGTAATAACCCATTAGTTGTTGAATAATTGATTAATTGGTACACCTGTAAAGCAGATGAGTTCATGACAAACATGGTTGAACAAACCTGGTCAGACATAAAATAATTTGCCCAGCTGGATTCAGAAAAAAAAGTACAGTTTTGTTTTGAATTGCTCTAAATAATTTATCGTCTATTGAAAATGCTGTGCGCTGAAAAAAGAAAAAGGCACTGCTGTCAGTATGATCAACATGTCAAGAAGCCTTTGCGTGATGCTCTGCGAGAGTAAAACCAAGTAAAATTTGATCGAGCAGGATAAATAAGGTACTTGCGATTTGTATTGTTTGTGGGCTCATGGCATATGTCTAAACGACGCGCGATTCCAAGGTAAAAGTTCCATCACATCGCTTACACACAACAGACTTACATTTAAAAACTATGACGACCCATAGGCAGAATGCGACTTCGCGTCAATAAATAGGATTGACACGTCGTATAAAGCGTATTGACCTCCGTGCTACGTTGACATCCGCGCAGTTACGACAGCAAGATAAGATGTTTCATCAATTACCGCAAACAACAATTAGTCTCATTCAATGTATAGGACAAACGACAAAGTTATCACCAACCAATTCATAACCACTGGCTAGCGTCAGTTTCTCTTCTCTTGTCTAGGCCAATGGATTGAAATGGAGGACACTGGTGCTAAAGCTAGCTCGCAAACTGACTCAAAATAAAGCATATTAACGCGGTTAGCAGTAGTAGTAAAGGTTACGTGCACAATTTACCTCGAACCACCACCAATAACTCGCAAATGGTCCTTCCTATGGGAGCTGTATTAATTACATTTATAAAAATCAGTCGGTCTGTTTGGAGAGTTGTGCCTTCGTGTCGCCACGACTTCCTCGTGACGTGGAGCCTGGGAAGGTTGAGCGCCACATCACTGCTACGGTGTCTCAGAAGGGTGAAATTAACGCTACCGGAAAACAAAGCGCTATTAAAAGATACGTCCTCTATAACAAATGTGGTAAGAATCAACGAAGTACACTAGTCCTGCATTTATGTACAAAAAGAGACTGTAGTTCGCTCATTAAATTCATTTTGCGTAAAGTACTAAATATTTTCCTTCATGTAGAGCGGAGCCAGATGAGGTGGCACGGGCATCAGATTAGGATGTGATCACCAGAGAGGTGTTCAGGAGGTATCCTAATCTGATGCCCCTGCCACCTCATCTGGCTCCGCTCTACATGAAGGAAAATATTTAGTACACCTCCCTGGTGAGGTGTTCAGGGCATGTCCCACTGGCAGGATGCCCCGGGGACGACCCAGGACGCGCTGGAGAGACTATGTCTCCCAGCTGGCCTGGGAACGCCTTGGGATCCCCCGGTAAGAGCTGGAATAAGTGGCTGGGGAGAGGGACGTCTGGGCTTCCCTGCTAAAGCTGTTGCCCCCGCGACCCGATCGGGATAAGTTGTAGAAGATGGATGGATGGACTAAATTATATGACTGTCACATGATCGAAACAATTTGTTTTGTATGTTGTATGTTGCACATACAGCCCATTTGACAATAAAGTTGTACTTGACTTGATTTAGTGCTGGAACAAAATGATCACTGCAAAAACACAACTTTTTATTGTATTGGACTAATTGCATGAAGTTATCTTGAAAACTGGTTAACGCGGTTATGAAATAGCAATCACAGTACAGTACCATACGTTATACAGTATTTCTAAAGTTCTAATGATTTGCACGGCCCCCTGTGGCACAAAATGTCACTTCACAAAAGGTGAACAGGATAAACTACAGTAAAAAAAATGTCATGATCATTTTATTTAGTAATTTACCTATAAAACAGCAAAAAAATCTAACCAACTAACACACTCAACTTTTGACTTCTTTACAGTAATTAATGAACAGGGTAATGCAATTTTTAATGTAACATATTTATCTTATTCTGCAAAATTAAAGGAGATATGTAATTTTCCAGAGCGGCACCGTGAGCGACTGGTTACCATGTCCACCTCACAGTGCAGAAGTGCAGGGTTAGATTCCGGCTCCGGCCTTCCCGTGTGGAGTTTGCAAGTTATCTTGGTGCCTGCATGGGTTTTCTCCGAGTACTGTGGTTTCCTCCCACATTCCAAAAACATACATGACAGGTTAATGGAACACACTAAATTGTCCATAGGTGTGATTGTGAACCATAATAAATGTAGACTCGTCTACATTTTAGACAACAAAATAAATGAGTCTTTAGCACTTGGTCGATATTGCGCCACAAAATCCATTTTACCAAAAGGATAATAAATTACATCTTATTTCTACCATGCTCCACGTAAATTAGTCACTGAATGAGGACAAAAGGCTCACCAGGTAGAGATTACACAGAAAACCGCAAAGTCTTCTCTCAAGTTTGAATTGGAGTTCTTGTATGGTGAAATGTGGACATTTTTTAGACAGACGCTAATGAGAAAAGCATGACATTCTTTATCATAGTTGGTCAACATAAATTGAATGTGATACGTAAAAAGGGTCTCAAAGGGCTTCACAAACCCAGAATTGACTAATATTAACATTTCTTGATCTTAACTCCAAAAGAGGGCGAGGAAAAACTAAACAACAACAACAACAACAACAAAAACATCTGGGGGGGGGGGGGGAAAAAAACTTTTGAGAAAGGGCCTCAGATGGGTAGAATTCCCCTTCCAGGACAACCAGTGCATGCTGATTGGGCAGTTTAACACAATATGTTAGTTTGAATAGTGTGAGTGTCCATTTAATGAGATGAAGCACTGCAGGACAACGCCTACAGAGAAGTGTGTCCTCCTCAAAACAAAATACAAAACACTCTGGAACCTGCAGACTTGTTTTTGGCTCTCGGAACCCCCAAGAGACCAGCTTGTTGTGAATGTAGGTTTCGGGACGGAACATACAGTACCATTAAATCAACAAAATAGGAAGGTGCTAAGCCATGTAATATTATAAGTAGCAAAAGCTGGAAAACAAATCTCAAGTGGACTGGGTGAAAAAATGTATTGAAACATTTTTCAGTTAACTGTGTCATGCAATTGATGAACCGATCCATTTCAGATGCATTTTGCACTGATTCGTTGGACTGGTCCCAATGTAACTTCAGATTCTTATATTTTATTTGAAAAGCCTGAAAAAGTGGCCTAAATAACAATTTCGCCGTTTGACACCCTTAAAGTTAAGTACAGTACTTGAAGAGATGCATTTAGTTACATATGGATCTGGTGTGTGTTTTGCCTTGAGCTCGAAACGACAAGCTCCGCCCCTGGCGTTGGTGAGAGCGGAGCACGAGTCCCTGCAATGCGACTTGTGGCCTGTAGACGGCGCCGGCGAAGCCGTTCGTTCTAAAAACAACATCTCACCTTCATTCTTCAGTGCCACTGCTGGAGCATGTTACTGGGACCGACCATGGAACGCCTTCGCCGTCATGTAGTCCAGCGTTAGCGCGACTACAATAGACCGTCGAGTGGGGCTTTGGAGCGGGGTGGACGACGTGTCGCCGTCGTCGAGCCATGGCCACGCGGGAGCAAGGAGACACTGTGCACGGTAAAGCGCGGCACCACCACGACGGAGCCTGCAGCAACAGCCCGGACGGCTTCAGGAACGGCTACGTGAAGAGCTGCGTCACCCCCCTCAAACAGGACCACCACAGGGGATTTTTGTTCAGCCAAGATCTCCTGGGGTCCAACGTCTTCAGGGTTTCCGCCGTCTACGTGGGCGCCGTAGTCGTTCTGGCGCTTTCCGCGGTGGTCTCCCGGAGCTCGCAGAACGACTCGCTGTGGGATTTACGGACTTTGTTGACGGGCTTCTCGCAGTCCGCCAGTCCCCTCTTCAGCATCGGCTGTGCCTTCTTCTTCCTGACCTTCTACCTGAGGAAGAGGAAGCAGGAGGAGGGAAGCCACTGGTGGTGGCTCCTATCGCTGCCGGCATCGTGCTACCTCGGGGACTTCGTGGTGCTTCGCTTCTTGCAATGGGGAGAGGAGCAGCACCAGATGCAAATGGTGGGCAGGTTGTTGTTCGTGCTGGGATGCGTAGGGCTCCTCACGCTCGTCCCTACACTCAAGCTCAAACACTGTGTAGTCGTCCTGCTCTTCGCCAGCGTGGTGTGGCTACTTTCCTTCACCAGTTTAGGCGGGCTGCCGCCGCTCCTCAGGCCGCTGCTCGCCTGCGTCGCCGGGCTCTGCGGCTCCTTCCTGGGGCTCGGCTTCGACCAATGTTATCCGCCCAGGGACGCTCCGAGCGGGGGTTCCGCCACGGAGGACAAGGTGCCCGTCATCCGAGCCAGGAGACGCTCCAGTTGTGTGTCACTGGGGGAAACTTCAAGCAGTTATTACGGCAGCTGTAAAATGCCCCGGAGACCGTCTTTACCATGTATATCCCGAGAGCAGGTACGTGTACTGCAGCTTCCCCGTTTGTTGTTGTCGCGGGCCCAACAACAAGGCCCACATGTTCACTAGAGGAGGAAAACATCGCCTGTCGTGCGGACTTGCTGCTCGGCAATGTACAATTGCTTGATAAAAGTACATTTGAAATAGAAATGGCAGCAAGGGTTGGAAAAGTATTCACACTCGATACCAAAGCAGAAGTACAGATTTTTGCGTGTGAAAAAACGACCACGGTAAAATATAAGTTCTCATTCAACTCCTTTAATTTAAAGTAATAACGTATAGATTCGGAATCGAACGAAAGTACAGAAATTGCAGTGAGTAGAGGTGGCAAAGTTACTCAGTGTGAAAAGTAATAGTACTGATTTGACATATTTACCTAAGCAAACGTGTTAAGGAACAGAATTATAACATTGCATTAAACAGAATTGGCAAAAGTATGAATCTTTTGTATTTCGACTGGAACGGCACGTACTTATGTAAAAAAAGACTGGTTAAAGTAGAAGAACTGATTTAAATTGTTTTCGCAAGTAAAAGTAACATAGTATAGGTTCTGAAGAGAACCTAAGTGCAAAGTTACAAAAGTATACATATTGCAAAAGGACTCTGCAGTCTGTACTTAAGTAGAAATACAAACACTTGCATGAAAAAGACACATTTAAATAAATGTAAAAATACCAATCAGATTTCCAATCAAATTATGCTTTTCTGTTGACAGATTTTCTTTGATACATAACAAAAGCGGAAAAGTAACAAGGTCCGTTTTTCAAAAATGTTTGTGGCTAAATTGTCCTCAAATTCGGGGATGACCCACTCACAGTCTGTATTTTTATGTACAGATACTGGTTTAACAAAACAAAAAAGAAGCACTTTCAACTCCAGTACTCCAATTAAAACTAATACAATACATATTGAAGACCTCCTTTGTCACTCCCGTCAGCTACAGAGGTTGAAAAAATAAAACATTTTCTTTTGACAAGGAGTGGGAAGTACAGATATCTGTATTCAAATATAGGAAGTAAAAGTACAAAGCTGTTCATTCATATTTATATATATTCTATATCGTGCGGAAAATCAATGTAAGTACAGTATGTATAAGTGTTTCATTACTTCGCACCAGTGGCATTGATCGTGAATGCCAAGAGATGCTGCAGCTGAGCAAATATGACAAATAAATCAATTAATTAAGACATTTAATATAGTTAGTATGCCACAGCATATCATGACACTCCCCAGATAGCATGCAAATATGCCTCGGGGCTGTGAGCTGCATGTGAGGTAACAACACAGCTAATGTATCTGATTTGACTGGTTTAGGCCATGCGCACCCAAACATTCATTCATTCATCTCTCCATCCATTTTCTGATCCGCTTATCATTATGAGGGTCGTGGGGCATGCTGGAGCCTATCCCAGCTGTCTTCGAGCAGTTGTCTGGAACACCCTGAACTGGTAGCCAGACAATCGCAGGGCACACATAGACAAATAACCATCCGCGCTCTCACTCACACCTAAGGACAATTGAGAGTGTTCCATTAACCTGCAATGCATGTTTTTGGAATGTGGGAGGAAACCGGAGTACCCGAAGAAAACCCACGCAGGCACGGGGAGAACATACAAACTCCACACAGGAAAGCCGAAGCCAGACTCGAACTGTGCACCTCTGCACTGAGACCGACGCGCTAACCAGTCGACCACCTGGCCGCCACGCCCAAACATGATTTTTTTAATTAATTAATTAATTTATTTTATATATATGTTTTTTACTCACATCTTTAGCCTAGTAGCATAATTCCTTATGTCATCTTTTTAAGGCTTTCAGAAAACAATATTCAAACAAACAAGAGTGCAGTTGCCTCAATTCAATCTTTGCTGATTACCAAGACTTGGAGGACAAAGAATGTACACAGAAAAAATAAATACATTGCAAGCGCATTGGTAGTTTTTATTCATATTGTGACAATAAGTTCAGATAAGTAAGGCAGTTATGTAATTAGGCTAATCATGTTTTTATGGGACAGAAAATTGCTTTTTAAGATCACTCTAACACAAAGACAGATATTATTGTTTATATTATTTAAAATTTTATTGTGGAAGTACTGAATAACCTTTTTTGGGGGGAGTTCTCTATTTGACAGAACATGCACAGTGATCTTATTCATCACCCATTTTTTACTTTATGTAATGACAGAAATACCATTGCTGATTTTAAACCAAGATACCGGGAAGATATTTGGCATATGAAGGCATATCATGGAAAGGTTAGTTCTCACTCTTTCAAGGAATGGAGGCATTAGAATGAGCGGCCAAGACGGTCAGGGTTGATTTACTGAGTAGCACTTGACAGCCGGGGAATGCGTTTTCTTGTGAACAGAGATTTCATGCACATATCGATTTTAGTAATAGTAAGTACTATGATCGTCACAGCTGTTTTATTTTTCAAAAACACAAACTTTTGTTGAGCAGAACATAAGCTTCACTCAATAAAACAGAAATTAAAATCAACAAAAAAAAATGTTATCTTCAAGGATTTCTACTTAGAAGCTGCTGATGGTGTAGTGGTACACTCGCCTGACTAGTGTGCGGGCATCGTGGGATCGGTTCCCACTCAGTGGAGGTGTAAATGGTTGTTTGCCTCTATATGTGCCCTGCGACTGACTGATGACCAGTTCAGGGTGTCGTCTGCCTTTTGCCGGAAGTCAGCTGGCATAGGCTCCAGCAACAATGCATGACGTAGAGTGACACACGCAAATGACGATGGCTGTTGCTCATCATGGCGTGTGTGTGTGTGTGTGTGTGTGTGTGTGTGTGTGTGTGCGCGCGCGCACGCATGCGTGCGTGCGTGCGTGCATATGGGTGCGCACACACACGTGTGCACGTGCGGTAAGGAGTCGATCGCAGGAGGTTGGTTGTTTGAAAGTAGCTCTTCGGTCAGCAAAGGTTGGGCACCCCTGATGTAGGCGCTCTATTTTTTTACCATCTTACATCGACGGGAAAGATGCAAGTGGTGGTGGAATTATGGGGAAATGAGGCAATGTTTTTCTTTTTCATTTCATGGATGCATCCAGTAAAGACGATGTCACGTAACAGAGATGTCTACTAAACATGACGTCCAGTCATTGCGGCGCGTAATAAATTAACTGTCTTTGTGGTTGAATTACATTTATGATCATACTTTATGCACTACATTTACAATATGCAGGTCAAGTGGCTAGATTGCACTTTAAATCTTTGCTTTAATATCATTTGTTCTTTTTCAAACCCATAGTTTGGTGAAATATTTTGAACTTTATAAGTACTGAAAATAAAATATATTATTATTGTTCTACAATATAATACAATACATGCTTATTATTATTATTAGATAAATCTGCCCCATATTTTATTTTTTTTAACCGCAATATTCCACAGTGTTTTGGTTTTCCTAAAAAAAAATCTTACTTCATTAGTATATTAATTTGCTTTATAACTGGTCATTTTAGTTTAGGTTTTTCTTTTTGTTTTTTTTTTTTTAAATGGAAAATCAACTTTCAAGCCTCAGCATCAAGAATTGTTCTCTGCAGAATCAGGATTGTTCTTGACTGAATACTCACTTTTTCTCTGCAGCTTCCTGAAGTGACTATTTAAAGGTTTAGACCACGACATTGATGCCGATGATTTCATGCGCCTGTCTATGCCGTTTTACAATAAGTTTTTGCTTTAAGATAGCATTTTTAAGACAAAGGTATGTGTTTTGTTGAAGATACGTCGTCTTACTCTCGTTAGTTCATGTTAGTTTTACAGTAAAGAAGCTGCCATCTCACAAACATTGTTTTTGTGTCCTTCAGATAAGAGAACTAAAAAAAAATATGTCCAGACTATGTCACTGGTTTCCTGTAGTTGTTTTACTCATCATTGTGTTGGAGGCTACTGGAGTCACATTGAGTCAAGGGGCCTTTCAGCAGTCTGTGAGCGCTATTTAGATTTGTTTTATAGCCGTTGATGGTAGCAGTGTCATTTTTTTGCTCGCTGCCGCAAATTCAATTCAGAATGCTTTTTTGAGTTTTACTGAACACTGGCATGCAGTGAGATTGCAGAAATGTAGATGTCTTGTATTTATAACCTTTAGAGAAAAGAAAGGGTCTGATTTCAGATGAGGTGTCTTTGAGTTTTGAGACGTGAGTCATTGACCTGACCTGTTTCAAAGTCCTATTTTGTGGAATGCTCCTGGAGGTGTTGCTAACACACGTTTCAAACTTTTGCCAACTGTCCGATCAGGACAAAGAAGACATCCCACCCTGTCTTAGTACTAATGCTAAAAACATTTTTTTTTTCCTGACTGCAAAAGAAACAGAAAGATTTGATGTTGATATCAAAAGGCAGTGATCAATGACAGTAAATATGGTGTATGCGTAAATATGGTACATTAGAGGTGTATAGATCATAAAAAGGGGAAAATAATTGCCGACGGCGGCCAGGGGAGAAAAGTCGATGTTATGTGTGTATGTAAATCTATCGGAGGACGAAGTAGTCCAGAGCCACACACCTGAAACAAGCTTGATTTCGCAAGGGCAATGTATGTTGTTTGCTTCTGTGTTGTTCCTCTCTGTTGTGGTTGTGGACATGCATTTGGGACATTTTGATTTGTTTTGATGTGGTCAGTAAATGTAAATACAGCGATATTGGATCAGGGTCACTTGAAATGTTCATGTGAATTAAAAAAAAAAAAACAAAAACGTAGGTCGATTTAGTTGCAGGCTCATTGGGAGTAAAACAAAGAACTCTCAACAAACATTGTAATTCTAATTAGATCTAATTCGATCTATCCATTGTCTGAACAGGTTTTATATATATATATATATATATAAAGTGCAAAAATCCTATTTGCACCTTTGCTTTTACTGTTGTGCTAACATTAAATTTAGCTCTATCTTTAAGTCTTCCACCATTGTGTACACCGTGTTCAAATTTACTCTGTATAATGTTTACACGAAATTAAGTTACTTGAAACATATTTTAGTTTTTTAACACACAAGGGTAAAATTAAATGTATTATTGTTGTTGTGTTGTAGGTTTATACTCATTTTATTCAGACCACATATATTGTAATTTAATTTTGAAGTGTTTTGTACATAAAGAGTTTAAGTCTATTGTTGAGCTGCAAGTTTTTGACTCAGTTAAGGTTTTGTTTGTTTTATTTTAGTCTTAGAACGGCACGTAATTCCTATTTAACAAATATTCTACATGTTGTTTCCGAACAAAATAGATTTTGTTCAATAAAATGAGTTGTTTTTGATTAATCAAACATTTTTAAAATAATGTATGTTAAGGGAATTGCACTACAACAACACCTTGAAACTGAAAAAAATTGCTCGAGGTTATCGTACCGACAGAATGTGGTACCGGCTTGTGCCTTGCTTCGAGAAATGTAAACCAAAACATCACAAATAGACACAATAAATGCTTTATTTTGAGTAGGAAAAAAAATCTGCCACTCTATGTACTATTTCCCCATTAAAAAAATGTCAACAGTAGCAACCAAAATAATTTGTCTTACGTTTTCCTTACTCACTTAAAATATGGCAGTTATTTAACTAACAGCAAACTTGCACAAGTGTATAAAATCTGGGGAATGGGGATGAGTGAAAATAAATGCCCCAACTAAAATCACACCGTTCCGATGAGTGGATTGTCAGCATTGTGCTTTAAACTTCTCTTAATTCAAACAGTGTCTGTTGGGAGAAATAATCCATGATTTGATGCAGTCATAAATGATTCGGAATCATAAATCAACATGAATACACTGTAGTTATTTATTTAATTTTTGTGGCGGGGGGGATTTCAAATGAGGGGGGATACTTTAGGTAGGAGTCTTGAGTGTTAGAGTGTGAAGGCACCATTGTTGGACAATGCATAGATGTCCTCATGTCTTCACCAGCTGTCCCACGTGTGTGCGTGTGTGCGTGTGTGCGTGTGTGCGTGTGTGCGTGTGTGCGTGTGTGTGTGTGTGTGTGTGTGTGTGTGTGTGTGTGTGTGTGTGTGTGTGAGTTCACCGAATAGGGCGAGAACGACCACAGAAGCCGTTTGGCTTACGTGAGCAGCCTGTCTGTGGGCAGACTTTGTCACCGAAACAGCGTCACTACCCTGGAAGACGGCGACCTCAAAATTTTGACAGGTGTCGATGAGATTAAAATGCGGACCACATTTTAAGATGTGTTGTCAACAAATGAGTAGTGAAGTGTTCATGTACAGTAGTTGGGAGGAGAATGGATCACAACTCTGTTGAATAGTGCAACTGCGGGTAAATCTCTCTCTGCTTTGATTTCCGAGCAAAAATATGAGATACGTGCGCAAAGATGGTGGCAGCAATCTCCACTCAGCTCACATCACAACAAGCACCAGTTTGGAAGATGGTGAATAATTCTTCCAAAAAGAAGTTTACTCACAAACTTAGGAAAGCCCGTTATCTTAATGTTAACACATGATGCGAAATGCCATTGTCTGGCTAACAAATAGCATCGAAGTTGCTCTGTTACAACCTTGGAAACCAATGATGTTTGAACACAAACAATACAGAAACACATCTATCCAAATAATGCAATACTCGCAGCCTAGGCATGTCATCTTTATCTCCATGAAAAATGATTGATATAAATACGAATAGAACACATTGTTGTCCCAATGTACAACAATTACACTTCATAAAATTAGTTTATTTATTTCACGGCAAGGCGCTTTATTTATTTGACGCATTTTATACACAAGGTAACTAACTCAATGTACTTCACATAATTACAAAATGGCATTAAAATGCAAAATGCAACATTTAAATGTAAAAAGGATTTACGGGATTTAAAAACAGAAGAACTTAAGACATTTAAAAGCAAAAGCTCGATGGAAACCTTGCCACCGTCGACTGTATTTGTCCAAAATTCAGTCCTACAGATATAAGAGTGTGCAGAGGAGTCGATGCTGTAGAAGAAAAAAAAGAAAAAGCTAAAAAAAAAAAATGCAAGCAAGGCGAGAGAGGTAAGCAGCAGGCGCCTATACGAGCAGCTGTAAGAAAATTCTCTGATCATTGTTTTAAAGATGTTTTAATGCAAACAAGTCTAATATTCTTTATTAAAAACAAGGAAAGGATAACAATGAAAAATCAATGGATTACCAGAAAATCAGAAGCGGACCCATCTTTTTACTGAAACGGAACACTTGGTAAGATGTCCACCAATGTGTGTGAAATGAGCAAGTAGTGTCACTTTATCGTCTTATCTTCGAATCTCTCAGCATGTTTAGTCATCACCACAGTCATTCTATCCTAACACTGACAGATGTTTCATGAGTGAAGTATACAAGTTACTCAGGGCCCACTGATGATATCACACAAGCTCTTCATCCTCATAAACAATTGATACGCAACCCTTCATGGGTTGTCTCAAGTCAACGGAGGACAACCATGTGGCCCTTATTTTTGTTGGATTTCTGACAGAATTAAAATACGCTTTTGTTTTGTGTGTGAATAGAATTCAGTATTCAGTAAGTATTGTCACATGCAAAATGTATTTACCTTCATTGTAGTCCAGATTGAGCGACAGGATTCCTTTTATATATATATATATATATATATATATATATATATATATGGTGAGAACAACAATTGCCATGGCTCACTAATGCTAAAAAAAACTGTTAATGTGAAAAAAAGAGCTGTGCAAAAAATCTGACAAAAATACATAATAAATGGCTTGAATGTGCATTCAATTGTATGCAATGTATGTTTTTTCTGAACTAATAATATAAGAATAATTATATTGCAGAATTATAATGCAAACCCAGTAGCACTGGTTTTCTCTAAAAAGGACGACTTAACTGAAAGTCCCCTGCCTAACGAGAAGAAGCAAGCTTGGGGGGACGCAGAAGCAAAAGAGGGGACAGCGCTGAAAATGCAGAACAGCTCTGGGCTGTCACGTTCACTTGCTGTAAAACCATGTGGAATGATATAACATTGACGTCACGGAGGGGTGACGTACCAGCCGCTGATTAAAAAGAAGACAGAAAAAAAGGCCAAGTCGTATTAATCATCCTGTAGAATATAGTGTGTGCCTGCAGTACGGTGGAGTAACCCCGCAATGCTCCAACTTCACACTAATGTAATGATAAAACAGTATTTTATTTGTTTTTGCTTTTGAGTGTAATTTTACTTAGAATGAAGTTTAAAAAAATGCTCCTTGCTTTTTATGGGCACTGTGTGGGGAAGTGTTTTTCTACAAGTTATGTCATTTTAATTTCCCAATCACCGTTCTGTAGCACTGGTGCCGGAAGTAATTAATGTAAAATATAATGGATTTGAGTATAGATTTTAACCCGTGTAAAACTTTTTTTTTTTTTTTTTAATAATACAGTATTATGAGTATTATCTAATGGTCTCTCTATCTTACTTGTAACCTTGTGTCTGTGCTGATGACACTCTTGAATGTGTTTTTTGATCTTATCAGCTCTCCACTGAGCACTAAACTCGAATTGCAGCTCAGCAGAGCTGTTTTCTACTTTCCCATTTTATAGTACATGGGCCATAACACCTTTTTATTCGGAAGTAAAAGTGACTAATCATATCCTACGAAGGACAATAGTATCTGATGTTTCTCAGAAGCTGTGTGACGCAGGGCCACTTGACTAAATTAATCATTAAAAAATCTCTTCATTGTATTTAGCTTCCTACTCAGGCTGGGCGATACTGAAAAATATCAATTGAAATTGATTTTTATTTTTACTCATTTATTTTTTTGACCTATTTAAAATAAGAAAAAAAAACATTAAAGATAAAATGAAACTGAAATTTCCAGAGGAAAAGTACCTTTAAAAATATCTGGTAGGAAAATCCATTTTCCAGGAATATACAATACAATACAGTACATATTTATTTATATAGCGGTTTCACAACAGTTGCAGCTGTAACAAAGCGCTGTACATAGCAGTTAACATAAAACAACAAAAAACACAGAGTCATGCAATCTTAACCACTTTTTTTTTCTATATAATTATGCAGTGTAATTTGTAGTGTTGTTTACATCCATGCTCCTGGCTCAAGCATTGCCCTAAAAATACCTACGTGTGGAAGACACTAAACACCATCGTTGAAACAGTTAGTCATCTTTATTAGTAGTTCTTACAGTTAAAGTGTAGCGAACTAATATGCTCTTGAACTGCATGCATTACAGTTGACCAACCATCTTAGGTCTACTTTAACTTGTTTGCGGGTTCATTTTTGCCATATAGGACATGTTATTGTTTTATCTGACAGTTGACATCATGGCGAAAATGATCAAAGGTATCACGTCAAAGACAGGGAACCCCCATTGACTTCTGCTCCATGTATCCATTCGGAAAGAAGTGATTCTTTTGAGAATTGATTATCCTATCGATTTCCCTGATTACTACTTGTGGAATCTCAACCACATACCCTTGGCATCTTCATAAAAAAAAAATTTAAAAAAAAGGCTCATCTCATGTTTCTTAATTGCGACGGTCCTTGCTCCTCGCTCCTCAGAAATGGTGAATCCGACATGGAAGTTGTTATATTTATTTTACGTCGAACCATAGTTATTCTCTATAACATGAATTTTGAGTGAGTATTTTCAGGTGTCTTGAATGGATTACATGTAATTGTATTTCTGTTATCATGACGTCTCTGATCCACTAGTGAAAGGAGACGTTGATTCTCTGCTCTTTCATCTATAACTGCTTCAAACAACAAGGTGTATGCAGGAATAGTGGTTAGGATTGCGTGACTGTCCATATCTTATGTTATGTGTTGTGTTATATTACTGTATTTTGTTATTTTATGTTAACTGCTCCGTAAAACGCATTGTTACAACTGGAGCTGTTGTGAAAGAGCAGCGCTATATGAATAAAGATGTATCGTATATTCTGCAGGAAATATTGCTTTAATTTTGGCACCTTTCCATTTTGGACAGACTTTTGGAACAGATTAATCATTAATCATTGCACTGTATGCTGTATATTTAAAATCACTCTTGTCACACGTCTTAGCATCTCTAGTGTATGCAGTCTGCTAGTTTTGAATGCAGTCAAAGCAAACGAGTAAGTGTGAGCTGCAGTGTGGCGGGGCTTGTGTAACAATTGCACTTTGAAGACCAAGATGTCCTAATTCATTGCTTAGCAACTCTGAATGGACAGTGACACAAGTACTGTTGCAAACAGGAGAACATTCTGTGTATAACATAAAAAGCTGAATCAGCATTTGTGACTTATGCCACTGTCTTATGTGTGCGTAAATGTAAAATGATCCGCAGTGGACAATGTACATGGTAAACATTTCATCCCGCTTTGATGATATCGCAATTGTGCCATTTGAAAGGGTTAAGTGTCGTGAGATGGCGAGTTTGGAGTGAAACAGGATGCAGTGACTGCATTGTCAGCCTGCTGGTGTGAGTGCAAACAGATGAGGAAATGCTGGAGCGGGTACTCCAAAACTCATGTTGCCCTGGTAACGATTTGCGTCATGATCACTAGCAATTAGCTTGCAGCTCTTTAGTTTTCATGATAGGTCTAGCAAAGGCCAGCCCTAATGGCCCTGGTGTCTGAGGAGGTGCTGTCAGAACAGCGTTCACAGCATATTCTTAGAGCCGTTAATGTGGTTAGTACTTCATTTGTGTACTTGTCATGAATCAAATTCATAAATTACTCTTTGAGGTAGCGCGTCCTCACTGCGATCCCTTGACCTCATCTACTGTATCTGTTTGAATTTATTTATTTTTAATGATGTCAAAAGCTCATTCTTGGAGCAGAGTGTGCTTTGTTGAGACACAAATTCTTGGTCTGAAGAGAGGAATGCAGCATGATCAACATCATCAGCAAGTTTTTTTTTCTTTTTCCTGCCTGTTCTTGAGAGCCTGTTCCCGCTCTTGCAAAATCAAATGACGCTTTTAAGTGAAGATGTTGTGTTCCCTGAGCAGCACAAGCAGGCATTAAAGGGCTCATATTTAAAGCTTGTAAAGGCACAAAGATGTTCCCTACAATGGAAACTGCTCCTGCGGCCCAGCTTTTCTTCAGAAAGAGGTTGTTGAACCTTGCATGTACTGAATGTTTGCTCAACCCACTGACAGGGGAAAAGGAAAGAGAATGTTGAAGTGACAGTGGGAGTCCATGCTTGAATGGAAGAATGTAGTAAATGTTTTGTTTTTCAATTTATTGCCTGTTAATAGTCTCCAGATGACCCAACTGATATGAGAGTTTTCTGATGATCATTTCTAGGAAGAGACAAGACAGATCATTGTCATTCCACTTTGTGTACAATTTAAAATGATCCTTCCTATCACTTTGGCTTACATTCTAACCATTACAACGCACATTTTCACACCCCACATGCCCACCCCCAGACGTTCTTTGTACCATCCCATTTTGCTGTTTCTCATTTTCTCAGAATTTTCTTTTCTGTCTTTCTCTGTGTGCCCCTTTTGAAAACGGTGTCAGCGCCGCAGCTTTTACACCAAAAGGCTGTTGCTAAGTGACGGTTGACGTCAGCCGCAGCTACAGAAGAGGGCTTGTGTGTGTTTAGCAGCTGAGGGCAGATCCCACTGAAAAGGGCAAAAACTGTGAAGCGCTGTTTGTCAGTGCTATGAAAACCCCAACTTTAGCCCGGCAGCATTGCCATTTTCCATAAATGCAACATTTCAAACTGTGTAATGTGTAAAAATAAAGTTGAATGTCAAAGTTTAAAACTGATAAGACAAAAAAGCTTGTCCACACACCCTTTTTCTTCACTTTTTATTTAGTCTGTCACTGTCTCAGCTCAGGCACCCCTCCCCCAGTGCACAACTACACACAGAACCTCAAATGCCCCTCCTGCACATACACATGCACACATTGCCTCTCTGCACATAATGTGAGTAGGGGTAGGCTAGAAGAGGAAAAAAAGAAAATTTCAATCTTAAAGGACGCTCGGGGATGGCAGAATCACATACGCCACACGCTTGCTACACAAGCAACATGGTGCATTCAGGGTAATTTCACAAGGTCGGGAACTAGTAAACATACCACGCTGTTCTGCACATTAATCGTTTTTCTGATAATGTTTTAAAAGATCGAGAGAAGCCGAAACCAAAATCCTTATTAACTTTCGATTAATCGTCCAGCTCCTTTGCTGGCATGCATCTGTGATTACACATTATGCTACTCGAACGAAGGTCAATGGACCAATCAGGGGCCAGTAATTTAGAGTCATGAACTTTATAGCGCACATTTGACAATAAAGTTGACTTGAACTTGACCTTGAACTTTATTACACTAACTCTTGCTATGTTACAATTCACTGGGATTGTACATGTAAAATCTTGTGGATTCCAGGTCTTATTTTAGCTCATAATAGCAGAATTATTCAAATGGGTATGAAATAAGCCATGGGAAATGTCATCTTTATACTGATAGCCGTATGTTGGGGATTCCCTGCGTGGCTATCTACAAGGGCAAGGTAATAAGCAACAACTCTTGTTATAATGGCACATAATTACTGACTTCTTTGTTGAGTACCTTTTGCAAAATGCAAATTTTGAACACGATCTTTATGTCATGAAATTTCAACTTTCAATTAATGAATTGGGTCAAAGTTTGACCCACTGAGCCATGATTGCCTCGTATCTCAATCTCAATCTGCGTGATTTACGACTCATTTTACTGTGCCGGGTCACATTTGAAGATGGCATAAACAAAAAAAACAAAAAAAATGCTCCCAAGCATATATTCTTTATCCTCTGCAAAAAATGAGTGCGTAAAATATTATTCTAGATAACTTAATACGGGCTTTGTGTTTCATCATCAAATCTACATGTTGTACGGTATGTCCGAACTATGTATTATGCGCACACCAGATGGAGCAGCACAATGGCCATTGAATTGCATGTATAATGACTGGCAGAGAACACATTAAACAAGTACAATAAGTAAAGCCACAATGTACGCACTTATGCCAAAAGATGACGCCCAAATGTCTTCCATTAGTTCACCTCTGCACCTCCAGTCCTTTTGTAACGCTTTTTATAGTTACCTTTCACCTATAAATATTTCAATCTTGTTTGCAGTACTGCAGCTGCCTCTTGTGTGACCCTCGCTTGCCCTTATCGGTGCTGGACTTGTATGCGAGGATCAAGTGGATAAATCATAGGCTTGATGTCACATATGAGCAACAGGGAGCGTGACACAGCTTCACAGATACTGGGGATTTGGCGGTGGGCGCTCAGCCACTGACCACAGAAGTTGGCCTGGCATACACATGGATCCAAGATACATTACATGACTTGCATGGACATATTGTATAGAAAGTGCAGTGTAGCAGTCAGTTTCGAACAAGATGCTACGTCATACCAAACCTCACAGATAATTGCTGCTGTACATCAAGTCACGCAAGTTACCAGAATATTGTAAAAGCTACCAGTCTACTTCACGAAAATGAATTTCAGTTCTCTTAGTAAAAATTGGGCATTTAATTGACAAAGCAGCAACTGGCTGTAAATGTAAGGTACCTTTGCTCGTCTTGACTCTGTTTAGTAAACCGACCTCAGGTCTGTTTGTGTGACTCATCTAACAGTGGGGCGACGTACCGGCACACCATGTGGCAGGCCATGCAAAATCTGGTCTTAAGTGGTTCATGCGTTATGTCCTGACCTACACTCTTGTCTGTTGAGGTCTGACAATGATTTATCGATGGCAGTGTGAAGCTCAAAACCTCTGCGGTCCTGCACAGCGTCAGTCATACGTGAGAGGTGTTTCTAATTGTCTGTCCCTCCGATGAATTTAAATAATGTAACCACATTAATAGAAGCAGCTCTCAGTGTGATGCAGTTCATTTCAACACATCACCTTTGCAAATGTACAAACATCCTGTGAAATGAATACCTCTCTGATGGTGTCAATCAAAACTGAACATTATTATCTTCTGACATATCTATCTACCGTATATGCTGTTCTTGTTTGATGTTATTTGATGCAATTAATATTAGGCCGGGACCATGACGGCAAAAATAATCGCCATTTTTTTGCTTGAGATTGAAATCACGATGATTAGAATGATTATACATTTATTTCAAAACTTTGTATTTACTCAACTACTAAAATTCAACTGCTCAAAACGGGTCTCATGCCATTCCATCCCTGCACATTGAACACTATTCTTAAACAGTCCATTCTTTTTGTGAAGTATAAAGTGACCTTTTAAATATGTGAAATTCAAGCCCTTCGCATTTTAATTCTGCTATAATCACATTGTTGATGCCTTACATCTATGCACACATTGATGCCTTCAATAAGCATCACCCTTATCAATTGATCATATTTATTTTATCTTGTTATTTTCACAAGTCTTGGGAGTTACTGCACTAACTTGTGATCTCGGGGATTGTATTTCCTGCCATGTCATGAGGAAATGTGTGTTGGTACAACAATAAAATGTTCTTGGATCTTTGTATCCTTGAATATTGAGGAAATTAAAATTCCTTGAATCCTCGAAAACGATAAATACAACTTGAAAGGACAACAAGAAAATCAGTTAGTAAGAAAGTAAAATCAGAATATACTAAAATAATCTATCTTTCCATCATAGCAATGGAGAAAACCCAGCTGTTCCTGCACGTTTTTGCTTCTTGTGGCAACGTGGTGTCATGTATGATTGGTGTACACACATGGAATGAATGGAATGAGAATAGAAGTTGTGATTGAACTCTATTAATATAACAAATTTTTCACAAATTTGGAAGAATTGGTGCCTTTGAATAGGATTATCTTACCTGTGTGTATGTTTCCACAGCGTTTGTGTGTGAATATTCATTCTATTCACACACAGACTGCCACTCCCGAAGTCAATGCGAATTTTCTGTTTGCATTTGATTGTGATCCTGTCTTGACTTGAGCATTCGCGATAGTGATGTTTAAAAAAAAAAAAATGTTTGTATTGAATTATACTATGTGTATCATTGTTTTTGTTGTGTGTTTGGAACAGTACCGTAAATTCCATCTGTGGTCTAATTAAACACCTTAAAGGACTCTCAGGGATGGCAGAATCACACACGTTACGCAAGCAACATGGTGAATTCAGGGTATCTTCACAACCTGTGAATGTGCCGTTCTGCACATTCATCGTTTTTCTTCCATTATAACGTTTTAAAGATCGAGAGAAGCCAAAATTGAAACCACGATTACATTCAGTTAATCGTCAAGCCGTATTTAATTTTGTGGTAGGTGAGCATAACTTTTCTCAGCATCATTTGACTCTCCTCCACGTATTAATAAAAACTCCATCAAAGATCTCTGAACCCGGTGGTCCAGTATCATCGACTCCAGTTTTTGTCAGCTTGTATCTCTATTGTGCACAAACAGCAGTCAGAATCACTAGATTGTGCTTGAGGCATGTTAGGGAGCCGGAGCGATTCTGACCTTTACCTCTGCGAGCCAACCCAGGCCTACTCACTGTGATTGGAAGAGGAGGAAAGGGCTGCCTGAAACGTGGCCTTTGTTGCTATGGAGCACATTACCAGAAGTCAGTCCTTTCAGCCATAGCATTTTTGTCACAAATACTGTATACCACGAGACTCTGGACTGTACATATTTTTTATCTTCATCGTGACACATTTCACAGTCTACCTCAATGAATGCCACAGTTTAGAAAGTAAGTGCATTGCATGCATGAGAAATCAAATGCTTCTTCGTTCACTTGCTTGTAAATGATTGACTTGATCACTGTTGATCTCTCTCTCTCTCTCTCTCTCTCTCTCTCTCTCTCTCTCTCTCTCTCTCTCTCTCTCTCTCTCTATCTTTTTCACCCTATATCTCTCGCTTCCACTTCCCTGTTAACTCCTCCTCTCATGGCTCGCCTCTGATGGATGGCGTTTGTGTTCGCATGCTTGTTATTGGCCAGAGCTGCCGGGCTCAGGCGTTGTGTTTATGAGAGGAGCTTGCACTGATTCCACGATAAAACCAGATGTTCCCTTACAAGGCTTTGAGTCCCTCATCTCGCTCTCATGTCCATATCAGGTATAACCTTCCTGCTGCACTGATGCCTCCCAACCACAGAGTTTCAAACAGACTCGTGTGGAAGGAAGCCTTGCACGTAAAGATTTAATTTATTAAAAAAAAAAAAAATCCTTCACTTAGTTAAGTTTGACAGTATTGGGTTTTGTGTTTTCTTCACTTACAAACAATGTAAAGAAAGACACCCTGACGCAAATGTCAACCACTACTACCATAGTTGACTCATTCAGAAAATGTGTCCCGTGGGGCTGCCTGGGCACTGCTTCAATAGAAAACATTTGCAGTGAGATCACCTTTGTCCCCTGGCATCGGTGAAGTCTTTGATAAACGCTACCTTTGAAAGCATGATTGGAATTGGCTCGTACATGTAGTAGACAGGAAGATCACAGATCATGTGGCTTATTTTACCCTCAGAAACAACTGTGCAACTGTGTATTGTAGTGGTTTAATAATGCATTTTTTTGACCGATACAGTACGGATCGATATAAGGCCCAATGATTCTACAGAGAGCGATATATTACTTTTTTGGAATGATATAATTCATTGATACGGTAACGATGGCTTTTCTGTAAATAAAGCTATTCTAATTCAATGTAACTCCAAATAAACACAATTGAATGCTGTTACATTGGGTTTTATTTGTAAAGCCACCACAGATTTACTGATTTAAAAAATATAAAAAAAGTGATATCAGAACAAACTCGTTCTGTTTTTATACATGAACCTACCTTATTTTCAGCGTAAGCTGGTTCTTTTTAGGCATGAAAGCATCAATGGAAACAAACGCTTTTGTAATGTGCTTCATATATCTGAACAATATTCAACATTCTCTTTTGTGGAACAAAAAAATATATGCAAGTATTGGGCTTGTATATTTTCACATTTAATTAAACTGCTGCTGTGATTGTTCTGTTTAAAGAACAACCATATGTAACAGTAAACAATTTTGCCAAAGTCTTGCATATTCTTTTTGAACAATATCAGCTGATATACATGGTCTGGCAAGATATTTCTCTTCGTGTGCCACAATAATAAGTAATTCTTTAGGTAGGAGGTTATTTATGATCAAGTTTTAGGATGAATAAGGCAGGAACACCTTTTTGGACTGGGCCCACTACCTTGCACGACAGTGACTGCTGTTGAACAGAATTGTTGCTCTTTGTGACAGTTGTACCTCTGTTGTATTTCACTCAGTATTTACAAAGGTGATACACGACAACCGTCTCGTCAAGAAGATCTCTTTTATCGCAAAATCCAGTGTTCCCACAGAAACTAACGCATTGCTTGGTCTTCCTCCTCAAAGCAATGATCTATGTTGATCCATTATAATCTACATTATATTGTGTGCTTGACGTAAATCTCCGGCACCGGCCAGAGTTGACATGCAGAGGATACGAATACAATTTTATTAAAAACAACATTAAAACCTAAATCAAAAAATAAACGGGCATTGGAAATTTTGAGTGTAAAATTCTTTCATCAATGAAATTGATTCAATCGATCACATCAAATTTGAGCCACACACTGAGTTGCCTAATGGTCAGAGTGACCGTGCACGCTCAGAGTGTAGTTCTGAATGTGGCGGAGAGTGCGATGCCAAAGGTCGGACAGGGCTAGAACAGGGAACTTCTGTACTGCTCAACAACATCCAAGAGTGTTTAATTGGGTTAGTGTACAATCTCATCTTATGGCAAGAATTGTACTTAGTCAACTGGTCATTTATTTGAATGAAGCTATGTCACACACTTGTTCCACATGAGTATGCCACACAGGAAACTCTTCTTCATTGGTTTAATTGCTTCTTTGACGTTGGTTTAACAGCTTCAACTTCTATGTTTGGAGGCAGCAGCACGCTGCCTACAATACGCATGAAGTCGGGCTCTGGGTTTGTGTTCTGATTTTTCATCAAAGGCATTTTCTATTAATATCGATGGCGTGTTGATCGCATTACGTATTGATGTTGAATATTTGCTCAACCCTATTTCACACAGCCAAATAATCAATTCTCCGGGTTTGAGCAAGAGAGACACAACTGCCCACCGGCTGTCGCCAAGACACTACACATATTATGGTTTAAACATTGCGACCATATTTACAATTTCATATGGCGCTGTGGATGAAATAAGTCAAGCTTGTGGTAAAGAATTTTGTGAGTTGTGATGTCAAGCAATCAATTCATTTGATGAGAATAATTCCCGTCTCCCCATTTTTGTCTGTATTGTAAACCACTTCATCTTTCTGTAGCAATTTGCGTGCTTCTTAACTGACACCGCACAGTGTGTGGCAGCCCGAAAGAGGAAAGTGGATATATTGAAAGACGGGGCTCGCTCTCACTCACTTGAATGGATCTGGCGACGGGCACATAGCTCACAAAAAATGCTTCATTTACTTCCTACATGGATACATATGAAATTGCAAATATTGTTAAGTATTGTTCTAAAACACAATCCCAATACATGTGGACTATATGCTGTATTTTTATGACTTGCTGGCCGGCGGTTTTGTCTCCCTCGCTTAAAACTCGGAAATGAGCCTGTAAAGTGGAGTGAGTTGCCACATTAATGAAAGAAACGCTTGCATCTGTTCTCAAACACAATTTGTACAGAAAACAATTTGTGACTAAAAGATAAAAACAAACTAAAACACAAATACCCTGTGCAAAAATACAATCCTACGTAAATGGCACTTTTATTAAAAAATTGGGAGCCCTCTGCAGACCTTGCACATGCGTCATTACTTCCCATCGTAGGCCTGCCTGAAGTTGAATCGCTGTGGTCCAGCGTGGCAGAAAATGTAAGCTCAGATAAAACTGTCAGCACCTATATGTAGGGATGCAGAATTATATGAGCTCTTCCATGTCAACACAATAAAACTGAATGTTTACTTGAGCCTTGTAGCATTCATTTGACAGTTAAATTTCAATGTGCGGGTTCCACTGTAAATTTTACAGGCACATCTCGTCCAAATAAATCCTCTCTAACTCAGCTATCCTGAAGCCGTTTGTGCGGTCACATTCTTCCATTTTGCTTCAATTTGTAGCTTTCTCGACGGCTCGCAATTCAATTAGCAAAGAAGAGAAACAGACCAGGATGATTGCGCGTATCCCTCTCAAATGCATCGTTGTGGTGTATTTATGCTTGTCGTAATCCTGCAAGTAGTGTACAAGGCCTGTTTTGGCAACACTGATCGCCGCCTGCAGACTTTTGATGTCGCCTGCAAAAAGTTATGGGCGGTTTGAACATGAAACATACCATTGTGGTAAAAAGTTCATCACTGACGTCTAAGGGCTGACCTTAGCCAGATTGTGGCATTTATGTCGGCCTGTGTCGTGCTTGTTGTTCTTGTGAGCTCCGCTGTGTCTGGCACGCGTGAGTCGATGCTGAACTGAAATGTCTGTCTAGTAATGCTACGCAGTACTTGTCAAATTACAGTTTGATTGAACTGAAAAAGGCATAACGTTACTGGACTAGTTCTGAAATCCATCTGCAAACCTCACGTTGAATAGCTTCTGCCCTTGCAAGAGATTTCAAATTGGCTTTTGACAACTTTGCAAACAAAGTTTGAAAAAGGTAATGGTACTCTCAATAGCCTTCATGTTTTCTAAAGTTAGGTACCATCTTCAGCGCAGACTTTTGTAAAAGGTGACCATTTGATTCTTGACTTGGAGCAAATTTTACATTATGCAACAATAGATGATTAGATCTTTTATTTTATTAGCTGACAGACAGAAGTGCAGTGTGTACTATTCAAACTGAGTTGCGAGGAGTCATAAAGTCAGCACACTCAGAGCTGCCCATGAGACGACCATATCTAGCTCAAGTTTGAAAACTGTCGCCACAAAGTACTTGTCACACAACACTTTGGAAGAAGTTTGAGTACGATGAAATGAAATAGAGTTGTCATTAAAAAAAATTAATGAAATCTTGCGGTCATTTTTTTTCTTCTTCCAAAAGTTTATCAGATGTCAGCTAAAAATTCCTCAAGCTGCACCACAAATTGTTTTAGCCCCTTTTGGATTCTTAAACTTATATCCAGACAGCATGGACTGACGGTCTACAGTATGTTACAGTAGATAACAGGTAACAGAGTCAATAAACCAAATCATTGAAATACTGTATGTACTGTAAATTATAATGTCGATTTTGAAGTGCTTGATCTCACCTAAAAGCAGCCCGAGAGAGTGACAGCAGAGGCAGGAAAGTTGCGCATTGTGATAAAACCCAGGCCCAAAACCAAAGGAGTGGGGGTTTCCTCTTGGATATGTGGTGTCTCATTTCAATACAGTACATGCTCATGGTTTTAATGGTTAGTACAAGTTAGCAGTCAAGGAAACAGGCGGATATTATATCATTTCTATGTTAAAACGGTCTGGCACATATGCCACAAAAATCTTCCCGCTGTCTGTCGCAGAGTTGAGAAAAAAACTGCAAGTCATGTTTTATTTTTTATTCTCTTCAGTTGACAGAGTGCAAATCTTAACCAGGTTTTCCCTGTGCTTGTGGCTATAAAGCAAAGCGCAGAGAGCCTCTGTCTTAGAAATGTACACGTGCTGTCAGTGAATGGGCCAACTGATCATTGCTATCAGCCTTTCAAAATAGCCACACTTTCTCCTTTGTTGTTTTATAATATATAATAGTTTGTAACAAAGACAGCAAGAGGTTGCTGTCTTTGTTACAAACTATTTCCTCCTTTGACAATCCTGCCATATTTTTGTGTTTCAGTAAGAGAGTACGTATGTTGTATGAGGAGCCTCGTAACCCGATACAGCGTCAAAGGCAGCGGGCACGGCTCTGATGTTTGACATATGTATTTGTCAAAGGCCAAAGTGTTCTCCCTGCACCACTTTTTTTAATTTTCGGTTTTAGGCTAACCATAACTTTACGTTGTGTGTGAAATAGTGGCATCCATGTCAGTTCCTTGACTTGATTGGCAACGGGACGTGCATTGTGGGTAAAATGTAAAATAATCAAACATTGAGAGAGTGACATGTCTAACATTGAGAGAGTGACATGTCTAACAATGAGAGAGTAATGTGTCTATACTTATTTTATTACGCTAGTTACATGTATTAGAAACATGAAAAACATTTTGTGAACGTTTTGCAATACCTTACCAGAACAACTATATATATAGGGTGATCGATCAGCCTTTAAAGGCTTTGATTGCATTCACCGATCACATACTTTTTCAATATCGACCAATAATTATCTGCCACCGATCGATCGGACTATCCCTAATCAGCACAGTATATTAAACTCATTGGATTCATTCCAAGTAGGACAAGTAGCAAACAAGTGCACTGTACAGTGTGAGTGCACAGCATCTGAAAGTTGAGTGAGAAAAGCAAGAGGGATGACATTTTGCCTAGTTATTTTCCCTTGTCAAATAATTTGCATGGACCTGCCATGTTGCCCTGCCGACACTTGGAGGACCGGCCACCTGGCGCACAATGAATGTCATATTTGTGTAAGCCTTCAGTCATGTCCATTACATGTTGATTGCACTGGAAGATCGGATGGCAAGGTGTCTTCCTCACATTCTTGTTCAACCCGGTGGGTATATTCATCTTTTGCTTGACATGACATACAATGATTAGACTCGGAAATTATTTGGCCCGCAAAAACAATAAATGAAGCAATGAAAAAAAAAAAAAAGCAGACATCATAATATGCAGTCATTGGCAGAGTTAAGTCGAGGGTTCATTTCCAGGGCTCTATGACTGGAAAAATAATACACTTCCTGTTCTTGTTTCCTGTTTGGGGGCTAATGGACATTCATTGGCGTCACACTTTCCATACAGCTTGTTGAGTGCTATGAACACTTCTTACTTTTAAAACATTTTTAGAGCTGCAACTAAGCTTTATGCAGTCAAAATTTTAGGGCCGATGACCAATCATTGAGTTAAAAAAAACTGTCCAATCATGAGATGTAGCCATATTTCTAGATCAAGTATCGGGCTTGATAGACCAATCGTCCGTCCAATAAAGTCGACTAATTATGTCCCTTTAAACATTGGTCAAATTAATCAGTCAAATGGGCAATATTTGCCATTTGTTTTTATCTTTGTGTACTGTAACAATTTCCAGCAAATGTACACAGATAACACCGGCCTCGTTACTTATTACACGCACCATAACCTTGTATTCTTAAATATTAAAAATAAATAAATAAATAAATCAGCCTTTTCAGGTGTTTATTCTTTTGTTTTAGTTTCATTGATAATCCATCAGTTAATTTGCCACACCAAACTGATTCAAGGACATTTGTCTGACATCACACTGTCATTTGAAATATGACTCTCTCTGTTGGACAATTTGCTGCACGCTTCTTTGAATCACATTTATAATTTTGTTGACTGCCTCTATCACACTGTCACCAATACACAGCAAACAACAAGGCATGATGATACAGTAGCCTCTCATACTGCCAACAAGGCAACAAAAAGGAAAGCACAGATCATTCCGCTCATCCATGATAAGTGCTTACGAACAATATCTTCAGCAGTTTCACTTTAGGGTCCATTGTAATTTTTTATGCTACATTCAGAACGAAGATAAAATGTCCTTTGGCCCAGCGTTTCTCGCATGACTTTGATGATGGGATACAAATGTAGCAGCATCATTTACAGCACCACAAGGAAGAGGAGGGGTTCCTCTTCCTTTGACAGAAATAAGTAATAATGCATGAACATCGCCAGTCCATTTGGTGACCGTGGGTTTTGCTAAAAAAATGGCTAATGCTCAATACTATTTTGGTTCACAGTTCAATAGCAAAAAACAAGTAAATACACTCACTAGATATCCCAACTTTCTTGCTTCCCATTCTCTAAGACTGCTTCTTTTTGCTCATTTTGGAAGCTGGCTGTGTTGTACAAGACCCGGTGCCCGCAGACCGCAATGGTTATTTAGTCCTTCAGTGTTATTCCACGTGACCCGCTAGGGCTGGACTATTAATTGAAATGTAATTGCGATTTTGATTTTGGCTTTATTCCGATTTCCTCCCACATTCCAAAAACATGCATGGTAGTGTACTGGAACACTCTAAATTGTCCCTGGGTGTGATTGTGAGTGTGTATGGCTGTTGTTTGTTGATGTGTGCCCTGCGATTGGCTGGCAACCACTTCAAGGTGTACCCTGCCTACTGCTCAAAGACAGCTGGGATAGCTTCCAGCACTCCCACAGCCCTCGCGAGGATAAGCATTTCAGATATGGCTAGATAATTAACGTTTTATAATAATTTCAATTTAACAGTGACGAAAACAAATGAATTATGAGTCAGATTCTGATTTGGTCTGTAATATGGACAGAAACGTTGATCATTATTTTCCAAAGTAAAAGTAAATGTTTTATTTTTCAACACAAAATTGAATATTTATTTTTGAAAGGCTGGAAATTCTGAGAATTGGGGACTTTTTATTATAAAAAGGTATCAAAATTCGTGGCTCATCAAAAATGATTATCGATTAATTTGATCATCGATTAGTTCTTGATTAATCGTTTCACCACTACGCAATTTATCAATTGTTCTATTTGACACTGTCTAAACATTGGGGCGCACCTTTGAATCTCAGACTGCAACTGTGTGGATTTGGCAGGTTGTCTTTCCATAACTGCTTTTACTGTACATGTCATCACTTGTCTTCAAAGAAAAGTTTTATTGAGTTTGAGTATTACATTGGTTAACTTAAATTGGGTGTTAAAAAGATAAAATAAAATTTGCGCATCTACAATGATTTTATTACGCACACCTCATTTGTTAAGGGAGAAGTATATTTTTTAATCATGAACAATAATGTAAAACTTGTACACTTATGTGGCTACTGAACATGTACAATGTTTCTTAAAACATTCCCTGTCCAGATACGAAAGTTTGATAATGCTTACAGTTAGACGCTTAGATTGGCCTTATTTTTAAAAATCCGAATGAACTGAATCTGATCCAGAATCTAAGAGCAAATTGTGTTCAACCTTCGGGTATTTATTCAATTGGTCGTTTTTTTTTTTTTTTTTTTTTTTTTTTTTTTTTTTAACGGAATTTGAAAATTAAATTATTTTTTTAATGGCCAGAGAACATGTAAGCAATATAAATAAATATTTATTGGGAATGTGGCATTCATCAAAGGTTCATGTTCATTAGGCATATTACTTGCCCCTTCGATCACACCGTTGACCAGAACGTCAGTTCTTATGAGAGCACTATGTTTTATGACATGACTCATTCTAGCAAGTCCAAGCCACAATATCCCACATAAGTGAGTACAGTCATATTTTTGTCAATATTTTGTATCTTTTCCTGGGACAACACAAAAGAAATGACACTTTGCTAAAATGTAGTCAGTGTACAGGTTACATAAGTGTAAACTGACTCTACTCCAAAGTTAATTCAGCACAGCCATTATGTCTTAACGGCAGGCAACAAAAGTGAGTGCACCCCCAAGTGAAACTGTCCAAATTAGGCCCAATCAGCCCTTTTCCCTCCTAAGACTTGTAGGACTTGTGGAACAGAAAAACACAGACACTAACTGCAAACTTCTCGCCATTTTCTATGTTCTATTCCATATCATTTTCTTTCCCTTGCTGTGGCTGTGCGTGTCTTGGCAGCCGCAGCTCAGTCCTCATTATCAGCGTGCGTCGCTGCAGGCTGACGTCAGCACGGTCACCCACCTCCATACAAATGTCCTGCCTGCCATTGATACCTGTTCTCTGGCCCACCCTCCCGCTCACACACGCTCTAGTTAGCATGTTTTTATCAGTTTGAGCAAGGTCCGTCCTCTCACACCACAGTGCTACAGCCTCGCCAATATGACACACAGGTGCAACTAGCTGGCCCTCTTATAGCTTGCACAAGTTTATTGAGTCCTGTTAAGAGATATTTACGACTGCACTCATGTTGAGTGCTTTGGGTTTTTTTTCAATGTCCTACTTTTTTGTCATTGTGCTTGAAGTCCATCATGTTTGTGTTAATGTTTTGTGTATATGTCTGTCGTGTGTATGTCTGTCAATGTGCTACTGTACATGTTTCTTTTAATGTTGATCAAATGCACAAACATATACTTCCACAAACATAGACTCGCTATGTGGTGAGAGACTAGCGCGTCAGTTAGAGGTGTTGACATGTTTTCTTATGACTTCAGAATGCAAGCATGTCCTTGTACACCCAAATGTGTTTGGTGTGAGAAGTATTGTATTGTTGTTATGCAAGCAAGTTGGCATGTGAGAACAGCTTAGTTGGCTGTCACCCCATCTATACCATCATGTCATGTTGTCATAACATCACTGAAGAAAATATGTCCTGTTCATTGAAAGATCATCCATTTTTTCCCCTTTCCAGCAAATACACTAAGCTGTGTGTTGTGACCTATGTGGTAATGGTGGTACCAGCTTTTCCAGTTCCTGGATCACGTAGCAATAAGGTCATCAGAGTGTTCCATTAAACTGTCACGCATATTT
The DNA here is from genome assembly GCF_001891065.2 of Hippocampus comes. Lineage (NCBI taxonomy): Eukaryota > Metazoa > Chordata > Actinopteri > Syngnathiformes > Syngnathidae > Hippocampus > Hippocampus comes. Next base: position 3,079,307 of record NW_017805824.1, read on the forward strand.
TTGGAATGTAGGAAGAAACTGGAGTACCCGTAGAAAACCCACGCAGGCACAAGGAGAACATGCAAACGCCACACCGGAAGGCCGTAGATGGAATCGAACCCTGCACCTCTGCACTGTGTGGCAGACTTGCTCGGTAGACCTGCTAACCAGTCAATGACAAAACTACTCGAACGCTATTGCCTTGGTTGAGGATGCAGCAAAAGAACAATTTTAGGTCTCGAAAGAATTAATTGATTATCAAAATGAATGATCGATGAAGTTGATGATTAATTGAGTAGTCATTCCACCTCTATTGTAGATGTTTCCACCAGTGCTTTGTCGACATCTCCTGCAGTCGGGCTCTGCCAGTGACTTGAACTGGAAGGAGGTGTTTTGTCCTGTTTTGCCAAATGCAAATGCTTAACCTCTATTGAAGATTCTAAATTGCCCATTGGTCTGATTGTGAGTGTGAATGGTTGTTTATTTGTAAGTGCCAGCGATTGGTTGGTGACCAGCCTAGGGTGTACCTCGCTGCTTGCCCAATGTCAGCTGGGATAGGCTCCATCTTACACAAAACCCTGATGCGGACAAGTGGTACTCAAAATCGATGGTGTATGATTGAAAGGTTCAGTCGAAAATGTAACTGTCACCACCTTTTTTCTGTACTTCCTGTCTTAAATTAAGTGTTCTTCACAAAGTCTATTCCTTCCCTTCTTGATGTCCTTGACTTCACGTCTACTGCCTTGTTCCAGATCCACCATTCTTCTCTGTCGACAGGCAGAGGGCCAACAAGTTAACAACCCTACTCCGTCCTCTGGCCATCTCCCGCCATCTTGTTGCCTTGGTTTTTTTCTTCCCCCACCCTTTACTGGCCTCTGTGTCTAGTTGCCATGGCAAGGGCTTATTTGCCATATTAAATATTTGGCACCAATATCCAGATTCTGATGACAAACACCCAATATGCCACTTTGATCAACGAAGCAGCGGATGATTAGAGGAGACGGGATTGTGCCACTCTACTATGGAACAATCTGGACTTGTATTCATGTCACATGCAGCATGTGATGCTTGTTTATATACACAATTGCCATACAAAAAAAAAACATTTTGTATGGCAAATTATTTGTTTGAATTTCTGTCACATCCGTGTGGCACTATTTTAGATGTCTATCTTTTCTTTTCTTTTTTACACACCACATTATAATTGACACAATTGGGCTCATATGAAAATCTGCACTTATTTACACGTATTAATTTACTTCTTACTAGCTTCTCATTTAAATCTAAGTCAGCGATTCACAACCACTGTGCACCAGCACATTAATGTGCCGTGTGTGGTCATCAGGTGTTATGTGGAAAGTTGTCCAGTTTGTCTGAAAATTAATACATTTATTTACAAGAAATAATTGTTCTTTGTTGCTCTTTCTCTGCCCGTGACATATAGTGACAGCTCTTGCTCTAGATGGCTTAATGTACAATTAATTAACCTACGTATCCACCATTACCATATAAAGATGATAGCTTTGTGTTTAATTAGTACTCATTTGTGAGTAAAGATCAATATCATAATTACAGTATTTGAATGATGTATGTATAATTCTGTGACATTTTAGTTGTGAGCTGGGCTTGACATTTTTCTGAGATAAGATAAGATATTGTATGTAAAGGCTGGGATACTATGCACCAAGGCATAAGCAAATTTGTGTGTCTCGCCCTCTTGTGGCTGCAAGAGTGAAGCTGGGCTTGTTAACAAGTGACTATGAACTCATAGGCCTATATTTAAGACAGTGAACCACATGTATCTTGGCTTAAAGTTATGTTAAAATACATTGGGCACTTCTGAAGATTAGGACAATTCAGGCACTAATATTTTTTTGAGGTGACAATTTCTTTTAGAATTTGTTATTTTTTTTCAAGTGAAACAGAACAAATCATTTGATTCCAGCTCAGCTACACTTTTCATCAGATATTTTATTTGTCATACATCATGTTTTGCTGTTGCTTGATCCAACCCTGTTACAGCTACTGAGGCACCCAAGAAACATGTTTCAACAATATTGCTGAATAAATTTCCTTTGCTACCAAAAAAAAAAAAAAAAAAAGTAAAATTTTATTTGAAAACAAATTACATTTTAGTATTACGGTACTCTAACTAAAGAGGGTTACAAATCAGTGCTGATGTAAGAATACATGCTTGCTGCTTTAGCTGCTATGCTAACTGGTCAAGAACAATTTTAGCAATATAATTTTTAAAAAAGGTTACAAATTAGTGCTGATGTCAGAATACATGCTAGCTGTTTTAGCTGCTATGCTACCTGGTCACGAACAAATTTAGCAATACTGTATGTTTAAAAAAAAAAAAAATCTGGAATATATGCGTAACAGCGTTGCATAGGTAACACACACCATTGTGGTAAAACATAAAAATAGAAGAGAGAAGTAACTGTCTTGATGTCGAGAAAATAGTCATTTCAGGGGTGGTTATTTTAGGTCATTTAAATATTTCGGAATCACTTTTAGTACAGTTACACAACATGTGCATGTTTTTTTTCCATTTTGTGCGTGGATTATTTAAAATTCCATGGTGGGGGACACAAAATATCCTCCAATTCTAGAATGACCAACATACTTGCTTTAATTTCCGAAAACATAAGTTTGCCATTCAAAACAAGCAAATCCTCATAAACTCATGTGTTTTGACGACAAAGTTCGAGGGCTACATTACATGGATGTTTCTTCGTCAAATTAGTCACAATCTAAACTGCAGATTGGGTCATTTGAGGCCCAGTGGTGTGGTGTTACGCAACCTGCTCTAACTGACTGTACAGTATTCTGTTCTGGAGCGCAACTGCTGTTTGGTTACCGACAGATAGCATGGAAATGCGGCCGATTGACGTAGTTGCCACCAGATAAGATCCCCATAGTTCCATTGTAGATGCACCGCTGTGGTTTTGGTGGTTTACTTTTCCTCCTCAGTCTGCTTTCAGTAAGGCAGCGTTCATAGCATACCTGCTGTGTGAAGTGTATCATGCTGTGCATCAAATCCTTCATGTAAACACTCGTACTACTCTGTGGATTTAGATAAGAAGAAGAATGGACTAACAGATGGTTTCCTTCATGATGACCTTCCAGTACTGCACTGTGAAAATCTGCAATGTAGTGTTTGTTTTAGCTTTTAGCCTGTAAAGTTTTATGCTGCCTGCTATTAGCGCCCATTTATTTTCTAAGAATGTGTGTAACTCTCCTTTCCAGATGATCTTGTGGGACTGGGATCTAAAGCATTGGTATAAACCACAGTATCAGGTCAGTAACGTCTCTCATTGCACATACAGATACTGTATCAAACATGCTTATTGACCCTAATAAAAGATGGCTTCAAATCACCAGTTGCTGGCACTTCAACACATACACGCATGCACGCACACACACACACACACACACACACACACACACACACACACACACACACACACACACACACACACACACACACACACTTTGAAAGCTGGTACATAATGACCTTGACATTGTTGACTTGCCACATTTTATCACACTCAGACATTCCCACCCCTCTAAGAACTATTTGTTTACTCTGTCAAAGAATTTTGCTCCCACGGCCCAAAGTCCCATTCTGTTACTGTTTTATCGATATATATTGTAGGATGCTTTTGGGGTTCACTGAGATTAATAGTCCTGTGTCCTTTCTGTTATTAAATATTCATTTAAACCGAATGACATGTACAGACTCCTGCTATTCTTAAAATGTAAAATAACTTATTCAACAGAAAGTGAATACACAGACACTATTCTTTGAATGATATACAGTATGAATCCAAATACAAACATGGCGACTGAGCCAGATCATAAGGAAAACTATATTGCTTCAAATTTTAAACATAGTGTTGTATGACCAAGTTTAGAAACAAGTTGAACTTTTCAAGGTAAAGGAATATTTTTTTTAATTTTGTGAAGGGGTACTTGAACCACACTGAAAATGCACAGGAATGGTCGTGCTTAGTACGTCTGCTGCACAGCTCGGAGCTGCTGGTTCATTGAAATGTCTTCATGTTGTTTGTTCTCCCCATGTATGTTTTTTTTTTTTTGTCATTTGTTCAATAAAGCGATTGAAAGCGGCCCCAAATAATATACATTCTCAGTCAAAAGGGTTCTTTTCTCCTGCCTTATTGCTGCAACATTAATCTGTGTTGAAAACTAATGATCCCTGCGAAAATCCAAGGCAAAGAATCTGCTTTGACCTTTTTGTGTGTGTGTGTGTGTGTGTGTGTGTGTGTGTGTAATTTAATTGTTGGAGCCCTACCACCAGCAATCTATAGCTTAATTTAAGCACTGCTTATTATATTACTTAGTCATATACTCAGGACTTTTTTGTAATGCTAAGACTTAACTCTCTTACTGATCACACTGAGACTCTTTTTGAATGAGGTGGTTGCGTACAATGATCAGTCTTAAACTGTAGAAATGGTTACATGCACATTGCACCATGGGACTTACTGAGTGAAACGTGTTATGTCTTCTTTCAAATACGTCAGCATTGTCATAGATCTCTTATGCTGCCTTGACACGACTCCACCTTATTATATGTCAGGGCGCGGCGAGTGGCAATGGCGTTGACCTGTCAGTCATCAACGAGGCCAGAAACCTGGTGTCAGAACTGATGATGGACTCGTCCTTGTCATCCCAAACAATCTCAACCCTGCACAGCATCTCCAACCTCATGGGGACCTTCTCAGGGTCGTGTCGGCCCCGGGTCAACCCTTTCACCCCATTCCCCGGCTTTTACCCCTGTGATGAGGTGGATGACTCAGTGGAGAGGAGTGAACGTAAAACCATTAAGGTGGGTATATGCATTATAAAAATACATGAGCAAAAGTCACATGTCTTTCAGTGAAGCGCACAACCAAACCATCGTAGAACAATTCTAAATACTGTACAGTATTTTGATTTGACTCAATAATTTTCCGGTTAATTCTCAACTACTTAAAAGTAAGTTATGGTAATTGGGGCAATGTAATTCAAGTGAACTGTAAAATAAAAATCTCGGAACGTATCTACTTTATCCTGATCTTCTTGCTTCATGTACCATATGACTACGGTTTCACAGTATGTAGTTTTTGCATAATTCTACTAGGAAATATCTAAAATATATATATATATACACACACACACACACACACACAGTACCGGTATATATAAATATCTAACCCATTCTTTTGAGAGCCCAGAAATTCATCTTCACGTATATGGGCTTTCTCATTCCTCTTTAAAACCAGCTGTCTTCTCTGTCAGGAAAATACACATTTTTGTCCTCAAAAGAGTGCTTTTTTTTTAGGTGTAGTATCTTATAACTGTGTGTGGATTGTGTTGCATGAGGACTTGTTCCTGATGAAGGTATTTAACCCTTTCATGCACAAATATTAATAACCTACATCAGGATTTTTTTTCTCAAGTTTTTGATTAGTCTTTAGGCATGAAAATAAACAATGGCAGTGGATGGCAATACACAGAAGGGTCCATTGTAGTGGTTGACGCACAACTGTGACATTAAGATTATTTAATATAAGAGAAAACAACATGTGAATAGATGTCCACTCTAGTAGCCGCTGAACCTGAAAGGGTTAAGAACTTCGTTTTCTTACATTTTTCTGATAAATTCTTGGGCAAAGTTTGAAAATGATTGTACATTCTGTTGGCACGTTTTATTATAATATGCAGGATGACAAGTCTTAAACATAATTTACTCTTGACAGGGTTTGAGCAGCAGAAACAGCCTGCCTACTCCTCAGCCCAGGCGGAGTTCTACCTCCTCTTCTGTGCTGCCTCCTATCGACACACTTTCATCACGGTGGGAACGTAACACCGGCAAGAGATCACACCCTGACCTTAACTTGATTAGGTATCAACACAACACACAGCCTTTGCTCTTGTCACACAGCCACATTGCTGCACACTCAAACAAAACATTCATTTGCAGCTGCTCATCTTTTTCATTGGCAACTTTCAGACTGCAGGAAAAAGCCACACAAATTAGATTTTTTTTTTTTTTTGCCTATATGTGACCAGTATTTGATTTTCAACATTGATAAAAAAAAAATAAAAAATAAAAAAAATCTTTCATGACAATTTCAATGGCTAGATTTAGATTTTTTCAAATCCAACTCCGGTCACTTTCATATGTGGTCCTAGATCAGCTACATATCTGATTTTTTTTACAACGCAACCTCAGTCTGAAAGGACAGTTCGCATGTATCCGACCTATATGTCATCAAAGGCCCAATTTGCGCTCAGCGCGGGCAGATGGGTCGTGCTTGGGAGGGAGCTTGACAATTGTTCATGAATCTGCAAAGTTGTTTTGAGTAAGAGTGTTGACTTTAGTCTCACTTTAAACATGAAGCATAAAGTATACATTTGTGGTGATAGTTGTAATTCAGACACAAATGTGGTTCATTTATTACACATAGCAACGATGCAACACCATTTCAAGTGGACATCTCCATGAAATGAGGAGATTGAAAAACCTTGCCTCATTTCCCCAAAATATTTATACATCCTCCCACATCGCGCCTCTGTAGATGATTGAAAGATGAGCCCCTTCACGCTGGAGCATATCTATTTCTGTAAACACTGCCGCGTCATGGTTTCTTTTGTGTCTGTCACTCAACGTCGTGCTTTGTGCGCATGCATGTCACATCACAGATGCAGTCCGTTGACATTAGGAGTTCAATTCAACCTAAAAAGATCGTATTTGACCAAAAAAACTGAATTGGGCATTACACCCTGCAGTGTCAATGTAGCCTAAATTCCTTTGAATTCATCATATCTTGGATGTATATTTGTATTGTTTCTTTTGTGGTCTTAATGTATATTTGTGTCTCAATGGTGCGTTAGGGCTAAATTAAAGGAAGCAACTGATACCTGGTAAAGAATAGGGGTGTTCACACAGCACACATTTGCTTCGGTGCTGCACCGATGTATTTTGTTGCGATATATCTTACACCGGAGCAAATTTTGTGGAGCGTTCACACGTACAAAGCCGCTGACTAAAGAGAAGCGTGTTAACCCCGTGCCAGCCCCACTTGCGTTCACACGGCAGTTTTTGCAGCGGTGCAAAACGATAGAAAACAAAGAGCTGTCGTGTTGGTTCTTTTTAAAACATACACAACTCAAGCAACTACTGTACAGGCACGTCCTTCTCCTTCTCGGTCTCCGTGCCTTCTGCTCGAGAGGCGTTCAATTTGCTCCGGTTTAAGCTGTTTTCAGGGGCTACACCGGTGTAACTTTGCACGTGTGAACACTCTACTGGGGCAGCCCGCACTGCACCGGAGCAAATGTGGCCGTGTGAACACCCCTAATGACATACTAAACATTCAGGGGGAAGAAAAAAAAAAAACAATCATACGACTGTAGTGACTATCATTCTCCACAAGATGCCAGTACTTCTTCATTGTATTAGCTCCATTGTAATTGGGCTGAAGTGAAGAGTCAGTCAGACTGATGATAACAGGCAACAACATATATTCACGTTTGTTGTATCCAGCTCAGGACTGTCCAATGGGCCAAATGCAAACCTGCTCACCATTCCGAAGCAAAGGTCTTCTTCTGTCACCCTTACCTACCACGCAGGGTCAAGGAGAGCAGGTGGGAGCCAATTGCATCTTTCTGCCAGAGTTCAACTTGTAACAAAGAGCTCTGTTTGAAAATATGATTGTATTTTAAGATGTACATCACGGTTTTTAGAATCGCCACACCTTAACCACTTTTGTGCAGAAAAATAGAACAACAAGGACAACCTGTTCGTTGCATTAAAAAGGCCTTCGGACAATCATCATTCTCAAGAATGGGGGGGAAAAAAACCCTCCCTGCTGAATTAAATTCCATTACAAATTACAGGTCCTTCGTAAACAAGGCTCTTTCACACGAGGCTCATTATAAATATAATAGATATATAAGAAACTGTTCTCTTGTCATGTACACACTAATTAAAATTAGGTCATACAAAGCGTAATGGCAAAGTAGACTATTAGGGGGCTACTGTGACTGCATCAGAACAAAAACGGAAACAAATTTTCAGTTACAAATTCGACTGTGCATTCGAGGACTGCCGATAAGATATGCAGGGACAACTCAAACGCAGATGAACAAAATCACTAAAATAAACCTAACAACAACCAAACCATCAGATGGCGCCAAAGAAGTACTTTAATTGCTTTTGCCTGAGCACAAAGACCCTTAAAGCTAAGGTTTTTAGCAAATAATGGTAGATTATATGTTTTAATTTATTAATTGTATTATTATTATTATTATTATTATTATTAATAATATTTTTTGATACCCTATTTTTAAATTTATTTTTTACTTGCGAAAGTGACTCCACAGGAAAATTATCTTCAAAGCTACAATCTGAAATACAGCATCTTTACTCTCCAATTTATTTTATATTTTTTTTTGTATAGAGTCCACAACAAATAAATACCCTAAACATGTTTTAACCAAGAAAACCCCCTCCCATACCCCCACACCCTTTATCAGGGAACTCTCCTAGTCTGAGTCCCGTCACCTCTCCCGGCCACAGTCCTTCATCTGTAACCACAGGTTCTTCATCGTCCCTGGTCACTCGGTCGCCTGTGGAGTTCCCAGACACAGCGGACTTTTTGACAAAGCCAAGTCTCAACGTGAACCTGCACAAGCCTTTGGGCTATACGCTCAGCTCATGTGACTTCCAGCAGGCATTCCGCAGCTCCACTTTACCTCTTTGCACCAGGTAAAAAAAACCCGACAGAGACATGAATTTCTTGCTCATTATTGTTTAATTATAGTCATGCACGAGACTTGACTTGTCCATGCCAGCTGCTGGCGTCAGATGCCAAAGGGAGTTTCCGTCGGCGATTCAGGGGATCTCAATCAGCCCTTCCTCAGCGAGGCCCAACGCAGGCGCTCAGGTAAATAAAATTACACCAAATAATGTCATGTCACAATGAGCAACACCTTCCATCCATAAGTTTCAAAGAGGGTAGTTCCACCTCTTGCTGTGTGTGTGTGTGTGTGTGTGTGTGTGTGTGTGTGTGTGTGTGTGTGTGTGTGTGTGTGTGTGTGTGTGTGTGTGTGTGACTCAAATTTCAAATTTGTGTATCACATAATTAATTAAGTTTGAATTAGATTTTTGTTTTCTTTTTATGAGGGCAGCAGGAGAAGGGCCAGAGTTCCCAGGGGAACCTTTAATCAGGGAGGAGAGCATGGAAGTGGAGCTACCTGGAGAGATTGTGAGCACAGGGAAGCAGGGTGATGCTGAGGAGGAACAGAGCCCCAGCACAGAGAAGCAAACTCAGGAATTGGGGGTAAATTGTATCCCAGAGTCACAGCAACCATAATGAATGTCCACAATGAAGCATAATAATAATAATGCTTGATTGGTCCCCTCTAGGGTGAGCAGGAGTTTCGACTCGACCCGATGCTGGAAGACCATGATGCCCTCATGGAGAGGATGAACACCTGGAACTTTCAGATTTTTGACCTGGTAGACAAAACAGGAGGAAAGACAGGAAGAATACTCAGCTATGTTAGTAATCCGATGCGAATGTTTGCTCTTGTGTTTTTGTTGTGCGCTGAGGCTGTGGTCATGATATGTGTCCCCATCGGATAAATATCTTGTAGAAAAGGTCAATTCAGTGTACTTTGTTTGGTTCCATCAGCGCGTCTGTTCGGTCTAAATGTAATCAAAACTAGTCGTCTGTCAATGCTACTCTAATTTGGATCTTAGGATGGCCATTTACATTTCATGTGAGTAAGCTGCGCCAAACCTACTTGCCCGACAGCACTTTTTAAAATTGTGTTTCTTTTAGTTTGAAATTGTAGCTTAACCTAACACACTTACGAACACAAACTGTACCTCAAGGCAGTTTTTCATGTTATTCCACTGCATATGCTAAGCTTGTGACTGATGGTGGTGCTATGCTTACCTGGTGTTCTGATGTGTGTTTCAGTAAAGATGGTCTGTATTTCCCCAGGTGACTTACACCCTTTTCCAGGATACGTGTCTGTTTGAAATATTCAAGATCCCTGTGAGGGAGTTCATGACATACTTCTTTGCTCTGGAAAATGGCTACAGGGACATTCCCTGTGAGTGTTCACGCTGCGTGAGGCCTCTAGAAATGTTCAAGATTAATGTTTGTTCATTGTTTAGTCATGCGTCATCACAATGTCCATTGCTGAATGAGCTCAGTCACCCGTGTGTTGTAACGTTGAACGGCCAGCCAAACGCAGTCAACTTACGGCTTATTGCTTTGGATGAAATGCTCGCAGATCATAACCGAGTCCATGCTACCGATGTGCTCCATGCTGTCTGGTACCTGACCACTCGACCAATCCCTGGGTTCCAGCAAATCCACAGTGAGCATGTGACCGGAAGTGACACAGGTGAACCCCATAGAAAATAGTATGAAAAAAAGCATCGAGTAATATACCTGAAAGGCAAAAATTGGCCAACTGTTTTACATTACTTTGTAACATAATGTATTTATTTGTTTGTTTGTCTGTTTATTTGTTTGTTTAGTTCAAATTACATCGAAAGGAATGCAATATGTAATACAGGACTTTTGTTCATGTAAATGCTGGATGGGCTGGCCGGTATGTATGATCTCAGGCCATACTTTGCCCAGCTCTGGTCTAAATGGTCACATAAATGTAGAAAGAAGCTTACCACTGCATAACAAAGTAATGCGAATAAAATAAATTGCTCATTCTTTGATTATGGTACAAAGTCTGTATTTTTCAGAAATGAGCAGATTTTTTTTCTTGAAAAATGTGGTCACTTTTCAACTGGTACACCCTTAGAATTTTCAAACATTAAAATTACGCTATATATTTAACATTATTTCATCCTGTCTTCAACTCATTTTTTGAAGTATGCAATACACAACATGTGAGTACTCCATCGACATACAGATCTTAGTGTTGAAATCCCAAGACTCTTTGACATGTGTCTAATTAACACTCTGTGTTCCAGACTCAGACAGCGGGATCTCTCCTGGGAGGATATCATACGCCTCGTCCAAGAGCTCCTCGATATCAGATGACAGCTATGGCTGCCTGGCTTGGAACATCCCTGCTCTGGAGCTCATGGCCCTATATGTAGCAGCTGCAATGCACGACTATGACCACCCTGGTCGCACGAATGCCTTTTTAGTGGCCACTAATGCGCCCCAGGTAAACAAATTGTCTTAGTTAAAGTTTACATGTGTTCAGAAAAGTTAAGTTTGCACACATAAATTACAATGGCACATGGTAATTATTGTATGACTCTAGATTGAAGAAAGAGACAGAAATAGGTGAGTGCACAAAACACACACACACACACACACACACACACACACACACACACACACACACACACACAACAGAGCCTACCATTGTTCGGCGAATAAAAATATAGGTATGGAACTTGAATAGGTCACTTTGGGAGTGGGTTTGTCTGGCACCGTTTTGGTGGAGACTTTACTTTCATCTCAAAAAATTATATACAGAATAGCATTTATCTTTCCCCACTGATGCACTCACCCATTAAAAAAACAAACCAACATTGGCGCTCACTAATGCACTGCACAGGGAAGCACATGGCACCGACTGCTTGCATAATCTGCCTCTCCTGTTTTGAATCAATGTAATTACACTCCACTAGAGTTTTTCTTCTTCACAGTGGTGTCCTTAGATGTCCGGCGTTCTAAAGAAACCTCACATCGATGCTCATGGTTAAGGTTTAACCAGATAGTCGTTATTAACCTGAAATGACCCCTCTTTACATGCCTCCTGACTCAAAGTCAAGCTGTTTAGGTGTTCTATAAAAATGCTATTACTCTCTCCTTTGCCTGAGCGATTGGATGGCACGACAACCATAGTAAAGGAGAAACCCAATTCAGCTGGACCGAATCCATTTTAACAAAGTGGAAAACCGAATCCTTTTCATTTGTCCTGGCATAAGTCTACACACTACTGTCAGGAAGATCACACAGAAAGACACTTGGAAGAATTATTGAAATGGAATGGAAGGGTGGAACACGGATGGGCTAAAGAAGCACCCGGTACTTTTGGGTCTGGATCGTTCAACATCTGAAAAAATAAAATAAAATAAAAATGTGTCCCTTTAATTATTGAATGTTGCTGAAAGGATATTCCATTTTTAAGAAATGGAGTCCACATGTTCAGCATCTGTCCCGCACTGTGATGCGAAAGTTGATAAGGTCAGCTATGTGCCCCTGTTCAAATAAGAAAGTGGGTTAAGAGCAAAGGCAAGGGACCCTGAACCTATTGATCACTGATGATTTTGACAAACATGTCTGGCAGAAGATCTTTGGTGCTGCAAAGTGTGCCTATCTCTATGATTCTTCCTTCAGAAACGCACCAGTTGCATTGCAACATTAATTGAAGAAATGGTTCGTTTTTTTTTTTTTTTGTTTCCTGAATGAAATCTACATGTTAATCCATATGTGACGCTCTATGCATGACATATTATAGTTGCGTCATATAGGTCATTTCCACAACATTGCCGGGAATATGAAAAATATGCAGCCCCCTGTTCAAATGTGAGGTTTTTCTGATATGCAAAATGAAATCACAAAAAATAATTTCCAAACGTTTTCCACCATTGTGAACGATAATCTTTATAACTCAATCAGAAGAAAAATTATGTTCAAGAAGGGACGTAAAAAATAAACCACTGAATAATATGGTTGCACAAGTGCACACGCTGTGTTATATCTAGGATGTAGCCATTCGGAATGAACCAATCACATTCAAATTCATGTTAAATGGGAGTCAGCAGACACCTGTCATCACTTCAAGAAATTCTTTATCCCGAAATACATTTCAGATGTTCTAGTAGGCTTTTCATATATTTCTTAGCTTTCTAGCAGAAGCTTCAAGATTTTGTGTTTGGACTGACGGCAATTTCGAACTGTTCACACTTCCTTCCACCTTCTGTAAGCCTACACTTCCAGCTAAAGAAAAACAAGGTTGACATTTTTGGCAGCCATTTCTAAAAGGGCACAAACACAACAAAACTCATGACCAAAAGAACACCATACATACAGTGCAAAATGGTTTTGGTACCATTATTCTGAGTGGCTATTTTTCCTCAGGTGGAGCTGGATCCTAAAAAGGAGGAGGGAATTATGAATAGTGTGAAATAGCAGTGTGCAAAACCTGCAGGCTTCTGTGTCATGGTCCCTACTCTAACCTGTGGCTCTTCCCGTCATGTACAACACAGGCGGTGCTGTACAACGACCGCTCCGTGCTGGAGAACCATCACGCTGCATCGGCCTGGAACCTCTACCTATCCCGGCCAGAGTTTAACTTCCTGGTCAACCTCGATCATGTGGAGTTCAAGCGCTTTCGCTTCCTGGTCATTGAGGCCATTCTAGCCACAGACCTCAAGAAGCACTTTGACTTCCTGGCTGAGTTCAATTCCAAGGTCAATACGTGATCAGAATTCTTAACTATCTGTCTTTAATTTAGTTTAACTTACTGGAATATGATCAGGACAAATGATGCACATGGCTTTAATGAATGTTTGTCTGTCTGTTTGACTTCAAGGTCAATGATGTGAACAGTCCAGGAATTGACTGGACCAATGAGAATGACAGACTGCTAGTGTGTCAAGTATGTATCAAGCTGGCAGACATCAACGGACCGGCCAAAGTCCGCGACCTGCATTTGAAATGGACAGAGGGCATTGTCAGTGAGTTTTATGAACAGGTAATATTGGATGCATGCCATCCTGTTACTTGGCATCTTTGTGTTACATGGACATATTCCTCATGGAAAGAGCACTTATTGATCATATGTTTGTATTTCAGACACATTAACTGTGTATGTGTCATCGCTCTTGAAATGTTAACATATAAGCCTCACATCTCAGCACATGGACGACAAAAGAAGACTCCTGCTCAATTAGTGCTCCTAAAGAGAGGCTTTTGTTGTCAGTCCCACATTTACGGTTTACATTATATATATATATGGAACCAAACCATATAATTACATTTCATAAAATTATTGCTATATTCATGTGAACTACTATTGACGGGCTAACGGAAACTAGCAGGCTAGATGTTACGTTATTATCCTTAAAAAAAAACTGCCACGAACTCATACGAAGAAGCAGCACATACAAACACGGCATGTTACAAAATTCACAGGCATACTGTATTTTCTCTCTTCTCTGTGACAACCACAACGATTACTGGAGTGTGTAGGAGAAAATTCCAGACCTTCTCTGCATCCATATTTATGCTTGATTGCACTGCATCATCTCCAGTAGCTGTTATTGCTGTCTTACATGTTGAGACGTAACGTGGCATTACACTGGAGCTACGATTCTAAATTCAGACTTGCCAAAGTGTTTAAAAATAAACAAATAAATAAATAATGGCACCATTCTCAACTTGTTCCGCCAAAGTTGAATGCATAAGATTGTTCAAAACCTCAGTGAAATGTAAAAATTCAGCGGCAATTAAATGGTCAAGTCGATTTTGTCATTTCAATTGACAATTTTCTCCGAAAACAGCTGGGATAGGCACCAGCACGCTCTGCGACCCTTGTTGAGAATAAGCAGATCAGAAAATGGATGGATGGATAATATGGCTTCACAGATGTAGTTTATCGTTATCGTCACGTGACCAGCATTGTCGCTGCCTCTCATCTCCCTCAAGTCATATGGTTTGCTGTTGAATATATTTCAGCCTAATTTTTAGACGAAGATAGAAAAGGATGACAAGCTGTGGCAACCCCTCATGGGACAAGCCTAAAGGAAAAAGAAGATGACTGCCATCCATTTTCAGACCCTCCTTTACAATACCACGTGAAAAAAAAAAAAAGAAAATATACATATAAACGCATAACTGGGATTTAATGACTGGATTCTTAAAATATACAGTGAATGAGTTTTAATAAATTGAGGGCCATATCTGTTTTTTAAAATGTTTTGTCTAAATGGCATATTCAGCATTTAAACTGCCTGGTTCTCACTTTATTTAAGGTATGAAGCACGTAAAGCAGCCGATCTACTTTTTTCTTTTTACTGGCAGGGCGATGAAGAAGCGGGCCTGGGCTTACCCATCAGCCCTTTCATGGACCGCTCCTCCCCACAGTTGGCAAAGCTCCAGGAGTCCTTTATCACACATATAGTCGGCCCACTCTGTAACTCATACGATGCCGCAGGTTTACTTCCTGGCCAGTGGTTGAATGGAGATGGATCGGATGAAGACAATGAGGGTCGTGTCGACTCGGACACTGAGGATGATGATGTTGATGATGAAGAGGAGGACATGGATGAACTTGAGGAGGATCTGCGGCCAAGTGAGTCAACTGTAAAACCAATGATTCCATTTTCGACTGCTTATTTTGTTGAGGAGCTATAGCCCCTCCCAGCTGACTTTGGGTGCAGGGCAGGTTAAACACTGGACTGGTCGCCAGTCAGTCAAAGGACACGTAGACAAAGAATCATTCACGCTCCCATTCCCATAATTGTCTTTATCCAGTTATGAATTACACATCTGTTCGAAATGTATTAATGGCATGTCTGACATTTACGAACTGATGTAGTCAGTGTGATAATTCTTGCGCTATTTTATATTTTCACCGTTTCAAGATTTCCCGTGAACTTTCAAAGAAGAACAGGTGCCCGGAAGCTGTGGTGGGAACACACAGTTCTCAGGACTGCTTCGAATGTCCGTGTGAAAAAAAAATACACATATATGACTTGGATAGATTTGGGGACATTTGACGCTGTAAAACACTGGTGTGGTTCTTTTGGCCTGATACAGAAAATAACTTTTAGGCAGGATGCATCAGAATGTTATACAAGGGGAGATGTGATTAGATGAACAGTATAAACACTAATTACCGGTTGTCGTGTTACTAAAGTACCCTGAATGTACCATGTTGCTTGCATTTCAAGCTCCCCGTTGAACACTGTTACCACTGTCTCATAACAAATACACACTTTTGTTGGAGGTGCAGTTTAATAGTTTCAAAATTTCAACCATTGTCACCATTTTCCTTAATTTAACACACATTGGTAGATCTAAAATACATTTCAGTTGATACACATCTAAACATTTGACGCAGAGCAAAAACAAGTACCCATACAAAAGAACGACATTTAAAAATATTTCCATTCTTGTGCCTTTGGAGAAAATGTATCAAATTTCAGGGTGAAAGAATGACATTTAAGGTATGCTATCAAGTGTCAAAACAGGTAAAATTGTTTTTTGTTTTTGTTTGTTTTTTTGTTTTTTTACTCTTCTGTAGAAAGGAGGAAAAGCCACCGCCAGTTTTTCTGCAGCATCATGCAGCACCTGACCGAGAACCATAAAGTGTGGAAGAAGGTCATTGAGGAAGAGGAGAAGAGCAAAGACGAGCAGCAGCAGCCTGACAGCCTGCCGGCCAGCATGCCCATGTCGCCTTCAGATGACATTCAGGTCATCCAGGAGGAGGAAGAAGGGGAGGAGCGTCAGTAGCACCACCAGTGTGGAAGATGAAGCAGAAAGAGCTGCAGAAAAGAAAGTCCTACACCCAATAGCCTTTCACACACTGACATGCACATAAATGACATTTTTCACTCACACGCTGAACACTGTGCAGTCAATTTTTGGAGAAACGAGAAAAAAAAAAAGGCCTTACCACTGTGAGCGAATCCTTGCTGCAACAGTGGGAGTCCAACTCCTATGCACTTTCATCCCCGTGGACACTCCCGGAGCAGCTCAAACAAGAAGACAAAGCATCCATCACAAATGAGGTCACAGGTGCGGAAGAAGAGCATCAGATTCCTGGGAGGACCTTGGATGTCCTTTTCTTTGACCATGCCTTGAATGCGTAGCGCTTACACCTCCCTTAGGTACAAAACAAGTCGTGACTATTTAAAAAAAAAAAAAAAAAACGGGAGAGAGAGAGAGAGAGAGAGAGAGAGAGAGAAAACACGAGGAGTATGAACCAAGAAAGCAACATGGAGACGCCATTGATGCCCTTTACCAAAGTGAACTGTTCACATGTGGAAAGATGAGACAGAGACTCTTTCAGCCTCAGTTTCAGGTTTTTTTACACATACGTAATGTATGTGTGTATAGCTAGATATACATGGTATATATCAGATGTGCCTGTCTGAACCTTTACCGAGTCCATATTGGCCCAGAGCCTTGGCTTGTGTAGTTCTTTCTCCTCGCTGGTGACACGAAAACACTGTATGACACTCAGTCACAGAGACATGATTTGAATTGTCGACTGATGATTAGCATTATTATATCTGCATCATTTTGGATGCCGTTACTCATTTGTGCCACCCCCTTTTATTTTGTTTTGTTTAGTTTTTTTCCTTTGCTATAATGTGTTTTTTGTTTTGTTTTTTTAATGTGTGATTATCTTTTGGTAAGAATGTGATAGAACGTTTTGAGAAAGAGAGCACATTTTGAATTATTTTTTAAGTACGTGATTAGTGTGTATGCTTTTGTGCTTTCATTAATGTCCTCTTAGTGTCATTCAGGTCAGGAATGCCGTCTCATTGAATGGTTTTTTAATTTCCTGTTGATTCGTTTGTTTAAAAAAAAAAAAAAGGTTACTCAGGATTCATGCAAAGATGACTTTGCATGAATTAATTTCATTAAGAGTGAATAGACTTTCACGAGGAACACCATACAGTACATCTGGGCAAGTGAAGGAGTTGAGTGAACAAGTTAACTACAAATTCAAGCAAATGAGAGGAGCTGCCTCTTGTCCATTCATACATTGTTTGCTAAACCTCACTGGAGAAAAACTTATCTAGCCACATGGCAACATTTTTCCTTCAATTCAGATGTTTTATTTTTTTAACAATACATTAACCAGGTGCCTCATTTTGAGCCAACCAACAAACAATTTTCATCTACATTGGTGCCTTGAGATGTGAGTGTAAGTGAAATCATTTTCCTTATTGAAATGAATGGAAATGGCATTAATCTGTTCCAGTCTCCCCACAAAAGACTCAAATCAACCAACAAAATGTTTTTTTTAAAGAAAATAGCACCTATAATGTACTCTATAAAAGCATAGCGATAACATCATGAAATATAAATTGCCAGAATTACACAGATCGTGCGTCATAATTTAGTGATTCAATTCAATCTGTAGCATGTTCTGGTGCTTGGCCACTGGAGACAGTTTAATAAATCAAGACAAAGCAGAGAGTGACTCTTCTTTCTCCGCATTCACATTGTCACTATTCTCAGTGACTCATAAAGCTGCGATCATACTGTTTTTTTTGACAGAGCATACAGAATATCGGCCTGTGAGTATTCTTATTTGTCTATGTGTGTTTTTCCACCATTTGTTTTCAAATATCACTTGCTTAAATGTTTGTAAAACCTTAACAATTGATGCCAATCATTTGCATGTCACAAAGTCAACCTTAATGTTATAAAATGGAAAACATTTTATAATAACATTAAGGTTGACTTCTCTTTAGGCCATTGTTGGGTTGTTTTCAACCCAAAATGTAATTCGTTTTGTTTTATATTTAGTTTAACACTGAACTGGGATTAGCATTAAACAGCTGGAAGTCTCCTTTTGAAAAATTGTTCACCATTTGCTAAACTGCTGCTTATTGTGAAGTGAGCTGAGTTGAATCACCTGCCACCATTAAGCGCCTGTACCTCATTTTTGGGCTCGCAAGTAAACGAAAAAAAAAGGCTGAATGACGGCTTGTATCTCCGTACATTGGTTCACTCGTATCTCAAGGCACCACTGTATTTTACTTTTTCTTCTAGTGGCCAGTGTGAAGAAAGGGCCCAGTCGTTTTTTTCCATCTATGTATTTCTGCATTCCATTTTATGAAAGTGAAGGAGCAATTGTTGTCTCTTTGCCATATTACCAATCATAATCTCTGCAGAAAATGTTAAATCCAATTGAGTTAATCATATTTATAGAGAAAAAAATACAGGTGTACTCATTTTAATACCAGTCAAGTGTTCAGCCACTGTACAAAAAGAGTATGTGCATAAATATATATTTTTGAATAATCAACTGAATGCATCCGTTTTCTACACACGCGCAGACACACACACTCACACACACACACAGACACACACGATGTCCATTGAGATTCTGTCCTTGTTTGTATCTCCTTTCTTTTACAGCTGTCGCTATTTGGTATGTTTTTTCTTCTTTTCTTTTCAATTGAGTCTGTTCTCTTTGCCTTCATGGTCAACATCTTCATCTCTCCTTCACTAGTGCCAAACTTGACCTACTGTACTTGCGGTCGGCCGTGACATTAGCGTTCCAGTATTGTCAAGGGAACAGCGAAAGTAGCAGACTGGACTCAGGTCAGAGCCATATTCATTGTTTTCCATGGAGTCCTTCTGGGCCAGAAGTTACTATTCTGTCGAGTTGAGTTTCAAGTGTTGTCGGCTTTTCTCAGTATTTCAAACCACCATGTCCTCTATTAATTGTGCCATAAAAAACATCAATGAAGTTACCCGTGTGTGGCATCCGTATATGTACATTTTCTCCAATGTAACCATTCACCCTCACCAACACTGGGAGCAACTGATTTATGTTGTTATTTATAGCTGTCATAAAACACCATTATTCAAGTACTCGCGGTTCTTGTTGATTTTTGTGCATGTGTGTGCGTGGCAAGCGCTGGAATTTCCTACAAAGTAGTAAATCAATGAAAAGTCAACGGTTATCTTACAACTTGATTCTTTTCCAGCAACAGAGTATCTCACAAAAGTGAGTACACCCCTGACATCTTTGTAAATATTTTGTCTTTTCATGGGACAACCCTGAAAAAAATAACGCTTTGCTGCAAATTGAAGTAGTCATTGTGTCACAGAAAATGTACCGTTCCCTCAAAATGACTTATTACACGGCCATTCCCATCTAAATGGCCGACCACAAAAGTGACTATAAAATGAACTGAAGATGTCCAAATTAACTGCAATTTGCCTACATGCTGGAAGTTAGTGAACATACAATATTTTGGCAAGAAAACTATATGTTTTTTGCCATAATAGTGGACTCTGAGTTGGAAAAAAAATTTGTTTCAGCTTTTAAATGAGTCTTTCTGTAGGAAGTACTGTGAAGCAAATTAATCAGTTCCAAGTGTTGCTTTTGCAAAGCAGTTTGTGCAGGTTCATCTACTAGTACTTTTATTACTCACCACGGACGAACTGGTCCGGAAATTCGGCCCGGGAATGTGAGATGGAAGCCACCGATACGCGTGACTGAAGGCTGCACATTTTCTTTTTCCTGTTGCATGGCAAGGCCCTGAATGCTAGCCATTGACTGGTGACAGCGATTTTTGGCTCTCCTCATTTTTGTAAGACTGTATATACTGCATAATGCAACTGTCCACTGCAGTGGCGCCCAACCTTTTTTGCCTTGTTTTCCCCCAAACCCTTTCGTTATACTTTGAATACCCCCTCACTTATACGGGTTGATGTTTCTACAAAAGTACAACATAAAACAACTGATTGAAAATAATTGAATTTTGTCTCCTTAATTTTAACATTGAATTCTCAGGAATAACGATCCTTTTTTTTTTTTTTTTTTTAAACTCACACCAACACAGTCAGCGTCCTTTACCGGCCAGGACAGAGACAAAAAAAGGAGCAGAATTGGGAGCAAAGAAGTTGAAGTATCTTGTGAGTGGACTGAATTGTTTACAGCAGTTGAACTATCAACCAACATGGAATTTAGAAGCCAACAAAACCACTGGTAACCAGATTGACAAGCGATGTTCAAACTTTTTTTTCTTTTCTGTCGGAGGAGGAGGAGCTCCTTCTACTATCTGCTGAAGCAACCATGGTGTAGTCACCCCCACGAACAAACGTGAGACAACGGATTGCGATATTTCACTTTTGTTCTGAAAGAGGCATCGCTTGCAGTCAGAGGAGGCACAATGTCCCTGGCCTGACATTCAATCTATGTTGACCTTAGAGACTTTGAAAAAAGAACAGCTAATGTATGGCATCAGGCTGTCGTGTGTCAACAGCCTACAAGAATTATAATTCGAACTTTAGAAAGTAGAGCTGCAACGATTAATCAACCACTAATCAATTATCAACTTAATCAATAATTAATTGAGCAATATCTGAAGTTGTGCATTCTTATTATCATATATTTTTGTCTACTTGACGTTCCTGCTCTGATTAAAAAATACTAAAACATCATAGGTTACTTACCATTTACTCACTACATTATTTTTTTTCCCACTGACTAATGACTCAAGTAATCATTTTTCCTCTGATCAAAAGTGACAGCACTGTTAAGTACAATTTTTGTACTCTCCTAAGAAAATTCCAGTCATCCATACAGTCACTCATAAACGTTACACAGACACTTAGCATCAATATGGGCCTTTATCTATTTATTAATTTATTTTTTTGTATTCAGACAAACCAAAACAAACCAAGTCTCAAGTCAACATAGAAATTCCTCTTAACTATGTTGTGGCTCTCAGTAATCCTTTGATTCTTCAAGTATTGCATCCAAAATATTCAAAATGGAAATACAAAGCAGAAAGTATGCCTTTTGTTGTTAAGCAAGTACTTAATGAACACATAAAAACACCAATATTCAAAAACAAACAAACAAACAAACAAACAAAAAACATCTAGATGAAGTACTTTGTAAGTACTGACAAGCACCATGAAGGACAATAAGTGATTTCAAGAAATCCACCAGCTTTTACATAGGCTTTCCAAGAGAAAGCTTTTCCAAAAAGAGCTCTCCCAAGAGGTGTACGAAATCAGTCCAGATGATGTAAAGCCAGCTCATGTCCAGCCAAAGCGTGCCGTGTGCGGAATGTTCTTGGAAAGTGTCGATTGAGCCCGCAGCTCCAAATGACGTCTGTCATTTGTCTGACCTGACGCTGCCCTGAGAAGGAAGGGCTGTGAACCAGCACGAATGTACTTAGTGTCAATCATTAACGTATACCTAACACATCCCTGGCTCGCCAAGGTTCAGAGACATTTCATGTCCTGCGCTACGCAGAACCCGATCGATAATGCACGTCTGTCTCAAAAAGTCGGCATTGCACAGCTTTGTGCCAATTGTGCAAATACGCATATTGCCTAATTAAATGATCACGCGTCCATATGGGAGTCCCACGAAGAAAAAAAAAAGCACCACGACAATCCCGGGTGATAGAGTCTTAAGCACCTGTGTGTTGTGGAGTAGGTCGCTGTAGAAAAATCCGATCGAGCTTGAACATGAACTTGTGTGCTTAATGCCTACTTGTGATAAGGAGTGTCTTTGTGCTGCCTGCGGAGGGCGCAGATGGAGTAAGGCTTGGGTTGCAAGGTCATGCCCAATTTGGGTGCTACTGTGGGAACGCTTCCGGGGGGGAACTGAAGGTGGAACCTCTGGAGCAAAGTAGTGAAAAACAGAAACATCTCCATCCTGGCCAGTTGCTCACCGAGACAGTGACGCCTCCCTACAACGAAAAAACGATGATATCAAAGTACATAATTTACACACACAAAGAAAACACACAACAAAAAAGCTGCAATTTGGGTAGAAGTGAATGGAAGTCTTCCGCTGAGTTTTGGGAACTAAACCCAATAGCTACAACTTTTGGTACAAAAAGGCATCTACTGTCAATATGTACTGTCCACAGAACAGTACATATTAATAAACCAAGAAGCTCTTCACAACTACTCTGAGTGACTAAGTAACTGCAGCTGTATTAGTCAATTTTTTTCAGAGGATAAATAATGTATGCCTGAGTAGTGTTATATTGTCTGCCTGCATGTGTTGCTGCGCTGTTTGTGCTCAAGTATCCATTTTTAAAACATCACTGCTTTGATCTTTTAGCATTAAACTTGCAGATCTGTTGGCAAAAGTATATGCTTGATTTAAATATGTGTAATACTCTTGTTGTATGTTTAGTTTGACAGTACATAGAGTGCTGATGCCTCAAATTTTTGCTCGCAACTCAAAGCAAAACATGGGCACGACGACGGGTTGTATCTTGAAAAAGTCGCAACTCTTGGTAAATACAAAATTTTAGATACAGGCGCTAGCTCCTTTGTAAATGGCTTTAGTTACAGTGAACCCTGCATATTTGCAGTTTGGTATTTGTAAATTTGCCTATTTGCTTATGAACCAAACCTCTGTCATTTGCACTACAGAAATACCTATAACCGACTGATGGCATCTTCGTGACAAGAAAACAAAATAAAGTGAGTTGAAGAGCTTCATTTAGACAAAAATACTCCTTTATGGCATCGAGAAGCAAATACAAACACTTAAGAGGAATGTCTAGGGGTCATATACTGACGGATGCTCTTCGTGGCAAGGCTAAATCTTGAGTGAATGAGTGAGGGAATGAATAATAGCTTTAAAAATTATATATATATATATATATATATATATATATATATATATATATACACACACACATACACACACACACATTGTATATTGTGTTTCACAATCACACTTGACTCTTGACTATTTATAATACTAACTGGCTATAAGAACACCAGGGGTAGCATTTTTTCAGTTTAGTGAGACAATATGTGTGCGACCGCGAGGTCAGTGTTCAGTGGGCCCATAGACAATTTGTTTGACACAGTGCTTCTTCAATTTGTCATAATTAGGTCCAAAGAGTCTACTCACCCAGCGAGAATGGCAGGAAGGCTTCACGTCTCACGAAGTTACCATTGCTGTCCAGGAACCTCTGTGGTGAGAAGACGCCGGGATCCAACCAGTACTTCTCATCAAAGTGCACTGAGTACAGGTTGGTGATCACCATGGTGCCTTTGGGAATGGTGTAGCCATTGACATGCGCCTCCTGGGAGGTGGCGCGGAAAATGCCGAGTGGGACAATGTTGCAGAAACGCAGAACCTCATGCAGGACGGCTTCCACGAAGGGCATCTTCTGTTTGTCTTCCAAAGAGGGTGCTCGCCCATTTGCCAGCACGCTGTCAATCTCCCTGTGCACCCTTTCTGTAGAGCACAACACACGTGGTTTACATTGTGTTTGCGGAACATCAGGCAACAAAGTAGCAATCACATTAAAAGCAAGATGGTTTGTTTCAACATATTTCTCAGTCTGAGAACATATGCTGTTTTTGCAGTTGTTTTAACTTTGCTTTATGTTTATTACGGTGATATTTTGTCTTGCAAGTTTAACTAGTCTCGTGAACATGCTCGTAACTTAATTTACTCATATAATGGCATTACTTAGTCAATCCAGCTTCCCCCCCCCCAAAAAAAAACCCAAAATGTAACTTGTTTTTGATGAAGAAAAATGGCGTTCCTTTTCCAAAGTGTAATTATAAGGACTTCAAGCACTAAAGTCAACAAACCCCATTAAGACCCCCCCAAAAAAAGAGCCACACCTACTGGCAGATTGCCTATCATGACATCTTTTTTTCATGTTGTGCTTGGGTAAACAGGAAATAAAATTGTGTGAAAAAATTTAAGAAAGATGATGTCCTGAAACTCTGTTTTTCCGTTTGAACTTTTCGATGGCGGTCCCATAAGCCAAATGCCACATGCCAGAAGGAGCCTCAATGAATTAATCATGATGCGCAAACTGTTCAATTCTTTACAATCTATTTAAATATGTCTGTTTCTCTATGTTTTTATGAATCACAATGTAAAAGAGTTTTTCTTCTGAAAAAAACACATTCGACATAGCTCAGACTGAAAAGCATTTCTATTCATTCCAGGCCGGAAACTTGTAGGTCAAGGCACCACTGTTTTACTGTGGAACTATGTTGAAGTGAGTTTAGAAGTTTCTTTTTTGGCAAAATTAATAATTTGCCGCAATTATGAACCCTTGTGGGGGTGGGGGGGGGGTTTTCTGTTACCCAAGGTTGGGTTAGTTACAGTAATTTAACCCAGTGCATTTGGGCAAGTGAAGAGCTGAACCTGGGCACCATTTCGGACGTATACTGATGTTGAAGTATGTTTATTGTAACATTCTCAGAAAGAATTGATGGCAGTTTGATGGCTTGGTGGCTAAAATTGCTGACTTTAGGCATAGGGCTAAGGTTCAAATCCTGGTCAGGGCCAATGGGCAAACCCACAGCAACTGGGTGGGCTGTGTTAGGAAGGGTATCTGATGGAAAAACGGTGTCAAATATATCAGGTTAGTGACTTGCTTTGGTGACCCCTGACAAGGAGAAAATTGCTATTTCTTCGAAAATCGTGGTCATAAAATTAGCATTTTTAACCAACGCTACTCTATACTTATAATCTGGGAACCCATACCTTTCTGGATCAGTAGGGTTAGTTTTTACACCTTGTTGGATCAAAATCTTGACCCAACGTGCTGGGTGAAATTGTCAACCCAATACGGTGGGTATAAATAACCCAGCATTGGCTCAGTCCCTTTTGGACCTCATCGTTGGGTTGGCTATTTGGGTTACTTTTGACTAAGCACTTTTAAGAGTGTATGATAGCTGACCTTGTATATTGGGGTAGAGGGCCATGTAGAGCATGGCCCAGCGCAGGGTGTTTGTGGTGGTCTCGGTGCCCGCGATGATTAGCTCCCCCACCGAGTAGATGAGGTTCTCGTAGGAGAACGACGAATCGGGGTTTCCCGCATTCTGCTCCAACTCATCCAAATAGGCGTCAACGTAATGCCGCGGTATATTCGGCACCCGTCCTTGAGAAAACCTCTTGATGACTTGTAGCAGGAAGTCGTACACCTCAGCCGCATTGCGGAAAAGCTTTTGGTGTTTCCCGAAGGGCACATACTCAATCCAAGGGAAGGCATTGTAGAGGAAGGCCCAGCTGCTCACTGCCAACTCCACGTTTTCGCTGAAGATCTCGATCATGTGCTGGAAATTGCTGTCGTCGTAGGTGAAGCGCTGGCCGAAGATGATCAGATTGGTGATGTTGGAGACGGCGTTGGTCACCAGGTGTTTGGGGTTGAAGGCCTTGCCCTTGTGCTCGTCAATGGCATCCACGAAGAACATGCACTCCTCCGAGATCTTCCTCTCAAACAGCCTCTGACTGCTGCCGAAGTACCTGAACGAGTTGCATGCCAACTTGCGGTGCTCGATCCAGCTCTTGCCATATTTGCAGTTGAGAAGACCTTTGGAAGAACAACTCTCATTAGTTGAATGTTTCATTTTGAGTCATTATTCACTTCCGATTCTTTTCTTTGTTATTTTGTTCATGTCTCTCTCTTCCTCCTCCCACAAGTGGGCATTTGTAGAAGCCAAAAACACCAACACTTTTACCTCTGCGACAGTTAATCTAATTGCATTTATTGATATTATTATCTCTTTAGTTAGAGATATGAGTGATTTGATTGACAATTATAGGTACCACTGTTCTACTACAATTAATACCCGAATCACCGCAACACATTGTTCCGAGTGTAATTGGAAGAGTGCACATTAAATCCTGGTCTGAGCTGAAATCTCAGGTGTGGTTCTTGTGCTGTTGTGAGTTGGTGCTCTATCAATAACATTGACTGTTTTTCTTTTACAATGCAAATCCAAAGCATCACTCTGTTCTCACCACCCATTTTCGTCATTTTCTTGAAGAGAGGCAAGGATGGCCGGTCGGCAAAAACCTCGCTCTGATGATAAAGGCATTCCCTGACGCAGTCGTAGCCGTTCAGCACCACAGTCAAGATCCCTCCAAGGTCCAGACTGAAAATCTGAAAGACACACATGACCACATGAGCCTTTGCAAAGTGGGTCAAGGGTCTTCAAAAAGTAGGTCCCTCAATCAGGCCAAAGACATACTGCTCTGGGAAGGACATCCCTTTCACCTTTGCTTCCCTCGGGCCGGAAATTGATAAGAGTTTGAGATTTAGGATCCGTTTCTGTATTAGTAGTTGTTTTAGATTTTGTTTTACTTTTAGTTTTAGTGTTAGTATCAATATTAGATTTAATATTAGTTTTAGTATTAAATTAAATACTTCGTATCAGTATTACATTTATTATCAATGTTTGATTTAGTTAGTTTTCAATTTAGTATCAATGTTAGTTTTACTTTTAGTTTTAGTATTCGTATCAGTATTCGACTTAGTTTCAGTATAAGTATCAGTATCACATTTAATATTGACTGTTTCTAAAGTGTTCTAACCCTTTAACACTGTCTGCAAGAAACATTTTAACAATAAAGTGCATTGGGACCTTGACTTCCAAGTTTTTCAAGTTAGGGCTGTCCTTGAAAAGGCAAGCATCAGCACAAATACTGCAGTCTGTGTTTGGGACTTTCTTACACCTTCATAGAACCGGGTTATTTCTTTATATTCATTTATAATGTGGTTTTTAATTTAGATTTTAAAATAGGGAACTATTTTAATTTAAAAACATCAACCATGTGTTTTCTATACCGCTTATCTTCAAAGGAGTTGCAGCTGAGCTGGAGCCTATCCTTGCTGAGGCCAGTTGCACCCTGAATTGGTCGCCAGCCACCCGAGGGCGCAGAGTGACAATTTTGTGGCAAGAAGCATGAGTACCCTGAGAAACTCATGCAAGAATGAGGGGAACATGAAAACTCCACACAGGAAAACCGGAGTACCGATTCAAACTCTGGACCGCAGTATGTTCAGGCAGATGTGCTAGTCACTTGTGTACTGTCAGTCTATTAAAAACATGCAACAAAACAATGTTTAGGGGGAGTCTGGAACGGATTAAAAGCATTTCAATGCATTTCAATGGGGAAGGTTGATTTGAGGTTCGAGTAAATTGAGTTATGAGCTCTGTCACTGAACGATTTAAACCCATAAGCGAAGGAACAACTATTCTAAAGCGAACTGAAGACAGCAAACAGACGCTGTGCATAAGCTGGTATGAGCTCAAAACACCTTTCTAAAAAGTTATGACAAGGCATAGGCTGCACTGCAACTTTTTTTTTTTTTTTGCATGAGGCATGCAGGGATTCTCAGCGCTGGTTTCGTAACGCCGCGTGCATTGCTGTGCAGAGAGACAATGACCGTACCTGTCCGTGAACTTCACTCTGCTTCTTGAGGAAAACGTGCGGCTCGGTGACCAGAGACATAATGTTCCCAATGACAGGGATGGGAGAAGGCCCGGGGGGGAATCCCGGGGGTCTCCTCTGCTTGACGAGCTGACGGAGGAGCAGCACGACGAGGAAGGCGAAGCTGACGCCGCACACGACCAACAGAACCTGCGCGTGCGACATGTGCGTCAGAGACGGCGATTTAATTGAGACCATCTTTGCCCGTCCGAGTGTGTGCTATGCTCCGGT
Organism: Hippocampus comes; assembly: GCF_001891065.2. Classification (NCBI taxonomy): domain Eukaryota; kingdom Metazoa; phylum Chordata; class Actinopteri; order Syngnathiformes; family Syngnathidae; genus Hippocampus; species Hippocampus comes. The sequence goes on from NW_017805824.1 coordinate 3,107,513, forward strand.
TCCGTGAACCGCTCGCCGTCCTCTGCGGACTTGGACTGCTCGGCGAGGCTCTGGAGAACATAATGTATCATCTTGCACGCTTTCCATCCCCCGCCTTCTGGGCCAAGATTGGCCAGAAAGTCAGCCGTGGTGACTGAACTTTGCTCTGCTCTTGATCACTAATAGCCATCTTTTTTCTTTCGTTCTTTCTTTTTTTTTTGGGGG
>NW_017805824.1:3107871-3139662 GCF_001891065.2 Hippocampus comes
TGTTGTGTGGGGGGAAAAAAAAAAAAAAAAGAAAAAGAGAGAGAGAGAGAGAGAGAGAGAGAGAGAGAGAGAGAGAGAGAGAGAGAGAGAGAGATTGCAGCAATTTGGGGCCCCAAGCAAAATTTAAATTGTGACGCCCTCCGCTGCCCCACCAACGGCCGTTTTTCCATGGGCTGATTTTTTATTTTTTTGGGGGAGTCGATGCTGGGTGCCGATGGATAATTGAATGACAAAGTGTGTAGGGTGCAACTTCCACGCATGATGTACAAAACTCGCTCGGTCGATTATGCCGTTGTACATCCCCTCGCACAAAATGGGATCCCCCCCATGGGCGATCTGCAAATGGAAGTCAGAAGACACCTGCTGGTGCCACCGATTAAGACCAAATACATTTCAGTTGTTCAAGTAGGCTTTTTATGATTGTATGTGTTTCATCCACATGTACAGTAGTATACACATGGGCGGCCCGGTGGGCGAGTGGTTAGCGTGTCGACCTCACAGTGCAGCGGTACCAGGTTCGATTCCAGCTCCGGCCATCCTGTGTGCCCGCGTGGCTGTTCTCTGGGTACTCCAATTTCCTACCACATTATAAAAACATGTGTGGCAGGCTGATTGAGTGTGAGTGTGAGCATGGATGATGGTTCGTCTCTTTGTGCCTTGTGTGGCGACCAGTTCACGCCCGCCTACTTCCCTTAAGACAGCTGGGATAGGCTCCAGCACGCCCCGCGACCCTTGTGAGGATAAAGCGGATCAGAAAATGGATGGATGGATGGATAGTATACACATTCATTAGTATTGCTGTGGCAAAGAGAGCAGGTCATTTTCAACACTTATTGGTGAATCATCTGTAAGAATAACACACACACTAGTGGGCAGGGCTGGCCCAGCCTATAAACAGACTAAGCACCTGTTTAGGGCCCTCTGGCCACATAAGATGATTGTGCGCCATCAGGAGGACTATTCATGACGATAACACGCGTACCAAATAATTGGAGATTGATGCCTTGGTTATCTTTTATTTTTAAGTTGTTGCCCGGAGGTTGTGGCTTTCTTGACTCATCTCTTGACTTGTAGTTGGGGTCACTTTGAATTGCGGTTGTCATCCATATCAACACAACGCCATCCTAAAATCATGTTCAATTGCTAATTAAAGACAAAAAAAAAAATTGAATTACCCTGACAGTGTTTCTGGCAGAGAACAAACGCTGGAATCCTCATGATTGGCATCACTCGCCATTATTACTTGCGGAGGAGCATATTGAATACAAGCTGAGGAAGGGGTCACCTAGTGGCAACCGCACGCCATCTGCTGATAATAGTAACACGACATCTTGGCATAGCACGAAATCTTGGCCTCGTATGCATTTGCAAGGCAGGCAGTCATCCACAAGGGAGGAAGAGAGATTATTTACAATGATGTCATAAATGACTTTGCAACTCAGAAGGCAATGGCATTTAGAAAACCTAAACTAAAGACAAAGCACTACAAAAATGGCCATCGCTTTAAGTATTACATATGTATGCTGTGTTTACATTCTTTTTTTTGTTTTGCACTTTATACTTGAAAGAAGCTTTAAGATGTATGTTTAGTCATGGTTTCTAGTTCTACAAAACATTAGTTTCAGTCGCTATGAACCAAAAGAATTTAGACTTCTTTATCACTAAAGTTTTACTTTACTGTATATATCTTATTTATTTACTGTGTGACACTTTTGATATTTATTTGAATTATTTCATTTTGTTCCCCTTTTTGCACTGTTGTACTGGTGATTGTGACGATACAGTTCATTGTGAGACTATGAAGTAGTTATTTATATTCCATTGCATCACAGTGTCCTTTATTTGACTTGAAAACGTATTTCATGTGTTTTGATACTTGAGCTTAAAATGAGAAAAAAAAGCAAAAGCATAACTCATTTTCTTTCTATTCATATTTTAGAATGAGGTTTGGCATCAACTATCGTAATTACTGACTCTCTGTTGGGATGAGAAGTTTGAATTATCTTCTGCAGTGCAGCAAAATGTGATGAATATGTGAAATCTGGCGTTATTGGTTGCACAGTACGCTGTGGCTAAATGGCATGCCAAAAATGTGGACCCCTTGGCATTATTTTGTTTAGGGCCCCCAAATGACCTGTTCTGGCCTTGCGTTGAGCAATAATATAGGGTGTATTCAGAAATTTCTCTCTGATGCTCTGACATGTCTCTGAGAGTGTGTGTGCGTTTGGAAAGGGAAGGTGCACTCCCCTCCCATTAATTTCCGACAATACCATGTGTTGTAAGCCAATCAGGAGCTCGTGCTTGAACTGTTTCCATCTCTACTGCCTGAACCTGAGCGTTATTTCCGAACACACCCATAGATTTGTGTGTGTGTGTGTGTGTGTATATATATATATATATATAGAGAGAGAGAGAGAGAGAGAGAGAGAGAGAGAGAGAGAGAGAGAGAGAGAGAGAGAGATTGAATTTACCACATTTTGACATAGGAGGTTTCAGCCCCCTGCCACTGATATGTAAAGCACATTTGATTAACCACAAATGAAGTTCAGCTGTTCTAGTAGGTTTTTCCTGATATTTTGGTTATCTGTTGACATTGCTTTAATTCTAGTTATTTCATTGCAGTTACCTAGTTACAATCCAGAGATTTCGTTATGTTTATGAATACAAATCAGATTCAAGTGATTGGTAACACTTATGAATCAGCACATTCTTTCCACCATTTAACCTGCTGACACTTTTACAGGTCCTCTGATCAGCCCTAAATCAAGTTCAGATGCTCTTGTCAGCTTTTCATGACATGTTGTTTTGTTGCAAAAGCCGGATGGATGGATGGATGGATGGATGGATTGATCGATGGATCGATTGTTAGATCCCACCACTGGGATTCGGGAAAAAATGAAAACTATGTTTTGCAAAGATGCTCTCCAAAATTAACTTTGTGTCAAAAGCTTTGTTTTCTTTCAGCCTCAGAATGAAAAGTCACTATTTTTTATGTGTGCTGAGTACACAAACACACCACCCACATCACTATAGGTTCCAAAGTATGTGGCTTTTCTTTTCTTTTTTTAGATATAAAATGGCCAAAAATATTGGAATGAGCTGTCACTGGTGATGCCACGTATATTTTTTTAAAAAACAGCTTTACTGAAATATGCTAAATTAAAAGCTTTTTGGTTATTTTTAAACAGAAAAATAAGATATGTAAGGTTTTTTTTTGTTTTGTTTTGTTTTTTTAATAGATGCATTGCGACAACTGAGGATTGCCTCTATTTCTCCAGAATTGCTGGTTCAGCAAATCAACTTTGCCCCACTAAGTAAGTGGCTGCTGATCGTCTAAATGCAGGCGAGCAGTTCAGACCAGGCACTACTACATTTTTAGGTCAAAGGTTGAGGTATGCACGACATTCCAAACTCTCCAAGCTAGTCGACTAAAACCATCAACCTGTCTGCACTTTTTGCACGTGCAAAAATTATATACACATGGTAGGGACGTAGGTCGGTAATTCATTGATCCTGAAGGAAGTTGCAAATGTTTATTTCTGGGTTTTTTGTGTGTGTTTTTTTTTTTAAATCTAATACACACTTTTTTAAAGCACGCCTTTTATTTGGCTTATCCCTGATTACTCACTGCTCATTATTTCCAAAGCTGTTTATCCAGCTGTTTCTTCCTGCTGAGGCAGCTGGCAGGATTTAGTTGGCCTCAGATGGCCTCCTGCAGACCTGTGCCAATGACTCAGCGTTGTTAGGGCTACCTAATGAGGACTTTCTTGCAAATCATGTGGATGCTTCCTGCCAGACCCCCTCACTGGAAAATAGCAATCTGGGAAGCATCAAACACATCTGTCAAGTGTAATCAAATAAACGTGTGCCGACTGTAAGCATGATCTTGTCAGTGCTTAGATTCATCCAAAAAGATGCAGGATGGTGACGCTGGACATTCTTTCGATTAATAAAAATAATAAATAAATACAACTGTGATTGGCTGGCAACTGGTTCAGTGTCCCCCGCCTACTGCCCGAAAACAGCTCGGATGGGCTCCAGCACCCCCCACGACCCTTGTGAAGATAAGTGGATCGGAAAATTGATGGATGGATGGACACAACTAGTTTTTGTCTTAACTTTTATGCTGCAATAGATTGTAAAGGTTTGAAGATAATGCCAGGAGGTAGCACATGCTGTATAGTTTGGAATTGGGGACTTTGTCAAGGTGGAGGGAATTTGAAGTACTCGTTTATCATGAGGGCTACATTCCAAAAAGAACCCATGATAAGCGAAATCCGTGAAATAGTTATCTTTATTTTTTACAATTATTACATATGGAATACAATACTTTATTGAATAAAATCAAAGATTAAACCTTTTTTTCAGGGCCAAGCATTAAAAAAAATAAAACAAAAATATAAAGGTTTTCTTTCAAACAACTGACAAGTTTTTAGAAATCCTGTACAGCCGTTAGGCGCGGGTACTGTTGACATTTGTCGAAAGTCCCTTAGCCAGTCAAGATTCAGAAAACAATGCTCTGTGGAAAAAAAAACTGCACGTAAAAAAGCCGTGAAACAGCAAAGCCGTGAAAGAGTAACCGTGTTAAAATAGCAGTCGATGTCAGCAGAAAACCTTCAGGCTCCTGGTAGAAATGTTAAAAATGTCAGGAAAACTCTACTCGAAAGACTGAACTTTATTTGGGCTTAATCTGAGACACTTGAAATAGAGGCAGGTGCATTGACTTCCATTCCATTCCTTCCATTTCAAGGTAACATGAGTTTGAATGTGATTCATCATTCTGAACATAGCCGTATCTGCAGTGTAAGAGCGTGTGCGTACCTTTTACAACCACATCATCTCAGTTGTTTAATTTTACCTCCCCTTATTAGAGTTCCATCCATGCAAAGCAAAAATACCATGGAAAGCCTGCTAGAACATCAGAACTTTATTGGGGGTTAATCTGAGGCACTTTCAATGGTGTCTGGTGTGTGCTGACTCCCATTTAACATGAGCCACATCCCTAATTCTAAGCGGGTGTGGACACTTGTGTAACCACATTATTACTGTTGTTTATTTTTACTTCACTTCTCAGAAAGATTTTTTCTTTCAATTGAATTGTCAATTCAGGTCACATTAATGATGGAAAAAGTTTTGAAAATATAATTTTTTTTATACCACAAAAATAATGGCATTTGAACAGGGATGTGTTGACTTATCCACTGTATATCGCAGCCCATTTTCAAAATGAAGTATATATTTTTAAATGTTACTGTTTATTTTAAAAGTTGCCCTAAGTAATATAATATTAATACAACAGTAAAATAATGTGTTGTTTATTGAAATAAAAAAAATATCATAGAAGAACAGTTAGTAACAGTAACAGTAGCATGTTATTGTTTATTTGATATTTAGTCGTATCCAGATAAAGTTAAATATTTTTCCAAGATGTCAAACTACTTCGGTGAACTTGAGCTATTGCTGATTATGTCAAACGGTCACACAGTGGTATAAACCTCCCCTCATTCACTGTGGAAATTGCTTTTTTGCCTAATGAAATTTTCCTAATTATAATGAAGTTAAACCATTGATCACAATTAGTAGGCCTCAGTTCCTGTTTGCTTCCACCGCGCAACCTGTTGTGTTCCATTGAGAGCCACTCTTACATATTTACATCTTGACATAATTATTTGCCATCTGGATGGCTGGGATGTAATTGTTGCCAGTCGCAGAAATTCACGTTTTCCAGAGCCTTCCTTTTGGGGCACCTGCTCATCAGATGCAAAGACATCAGTAGTTCCTGTCAAAGTTTGAAATGGAATTGTGAGTTGAGCGTATCCCGAGCCATGCCATGAACATAAAGATCCATCCATTTCCTGAGTGAAAATCAATCCCATGGCAGATATAAAAGTCAGCTTTCTGAACTACTGTACTGCATGCTAATAGCTAAGATTTGTTAGTCGCTTCCTCAATTGCTACTTGCAGATTTTGCATGCAGTTACATTCTATGTTTAGTTTCACACTTCAATGGAAGATTCTCGAGTGTAAACATTGGAAGCTCTCAAACTCTACTTCGGTTCCTCCGGCCTGATGCCAAAAAAAACTTGAGGATGCAGGTTTTTGTTTTCGTTTTTTACAGATTCTCATTTGCAATGCCGGCCTGTCAGCATCCGGCAAAGTAAAACAAAATGAAAAAAAAAAACGCAAACGCAAAATAAAAGCAAATACAAATACACAGAGAACAAAATGACATCGTTACAAAACACATGACATCATAGCACATGTTGAATGAAAGGTTCACAACAGGCTAAAAACAGGTGCAGCAATTACTAACTGTTAAAAGGTCGCTGTGAACACCGCCCCCACTGTCCTATAAAAATATGTATTTACATGACTTGGATTTTTACTGTTTTGAGATCCCTTGCGGACCCTTCAAAGACCAATGGTAGCGTGTTTCTGTGGGAACTTGTGCAAATGTGGTGGCGCACAGACAGTTCACAGCATTGTTTCTGTGTTTTTTTTTTTTTTTTACACTATTCCCACAGTTCTCTTTGCTTTAAGTTTTTTAAGCTTCTAAGTTTTTCCACTGCTTATGACATAATGATAGCTGAGATGTGAGCGTTGACATTACTGTTCTGGCTGGTATGAGAGCCCACTAAAGCAGGTGATCCAAGTTATCCATAGCAATGAAAAATATGCAAGTAAATCAGCATGATTTTAAGAGACCATTACGTTATCATGTTGCTTTAATGCTGAAGGGCAGAGTTTACGTTTAATTAAATCAAAGTAGGTGTGGAAGATGCTGCATACCTCTTAATCATAAATTAAGGAAACTTACAAATCTTGACAACCATTGCAGTCCGTGGCATAATTTCTAACTTGAGAAATTTCATAACCACATATGAACTGATGTCATCTGCGTCTGTGTTTTTTTTTTTTTTTTTTTTTTTACAGGTTCGCCAGGACATGATTGGCTGCCAGTGGACCGTGATCAAGTGATCACAGAACCCATGGGAACATGCATAAAAGCCAGTTCTGTGGGAGCGAGCATCACATCCTCAACTGAGCCGACACTTCTATCATCATTCGCCAATCCTGTATCATTTTATGGTAAGTAGATACGGATCCATTTATCATTGGTCAAGCACTGTGATGAAATTGCGCAGTAGCTCCATTTTGAAGATTCACTTGTATTGGGTGGATGTTATTTTTGTAAAGCGTAGTTCAAAGTAACTTTCTTGGATCTCCTATTTTATTCACAGGCAATCATGATCACACTCAAGTTCGGGACTCTTCTGTTTGCTTGTGTGCTGATCTTTTGTCAGATGTACATCACTCAGGCAGCTCCATCCAGGTAAAAAAAAAAAAAAAAAAAAAAACGACACAAAATTGACTGCATATATTCTAGCAAATACAAACTATCTTACTGTGAATGTATTTCAGAGGTCGTGAAGACCCCAATGCTGATGGAGTCACTCTATCGAATGATGATATTCAGAAGTTACTAAGAGCCATTAAAGAGTTCATGCAGCTCACTTCAGATGAGCAAGAGCGCCAAACAGCTGATGGAAACAGGTAACGGCTAAATGATCATTCATATATAAGAAAGATTTTGTATATATATCTTTCTTATATATGAATGATCATTTACACACACACACACACGCACACACACACACACACACACACACATTTTTTTTTTTTTTTTTAACAAATCTATGGGTGCATACTGTATATGTGTGTAAGGGAATTTTATTCAGCCAAACATCGAAATCGGGATCAGTTTGAAAAAAATCAACGCTGGTTGGACCCTAGTCTTAAATTGTTTTGGGGAAAAATGCTGGACCTGTATTGAGTATGATCGTGAATGTGATCATGCATGACATCATCATTTTCCATTCGTCGGTCAATGCATGTCATGTTAAGCCAACTAGTACATGTTAGTGCAGTGGAGTCTCCGAAGTGTAACAGTATGTGTTTTATGGTTGTTGTCCATTCCAAACAATATTTTTCATCATGTTCTTTTATCACACGGGTGATCACAACACTGCCAGTCCTGCATGACACCACACATGATGTTGCATTTTACTCCACTTTTGACTTTAAAAGCATATTTGTCTTGGAGCTTGCGCCATATTCAGATTTATACCTGCAACAGGCCATTGTCACTGTGAGCTGTCTCTGCATGTGTGTGTCTCTACCAGCCCAGATAGGTCCATGTCAAAGCGCTGCACCGGCCTAAGCACTTGCGTGTTGGGCAAACTGTCCCAGGATATTCACAAACTCCAAACCTATCCCAGCACTGATGTGGGACCAGGGACACCTGGAAAGAAGAGAAGTCTAGCTGAGCAATTTGAATACAATTGAAATATTCCTATTGGGCCTCTCTCTTCCTCCGTTGCCTTTCTTGTTCATCCGTCTGTTTCTGCACTTGACTATCTTCAGAGGAATGTCCTACATTTCATTTGTCATTGTTGAGAGCTTGAGTTCTACACTACAAAGAGTAATGAGACGATAAGCATTATTTTTTGTTCGATCATTCAGCAGTTGGTGAATATATTACATGACTTCCGATGACAACAATAAAATGTAACAACAGTTTCAACGTTATAAAGATGATTATCTTTTATTATTATTATTGTTACTTTAAGATTTTTTTTTCTTAAAATACAATGGTGCTTTGAGATACGCGATAAAACACTTCGTTTTAAGAGGAGGATAAAGAATATATGCCCCTGAGTATTGTTACATTTTTCATCAACATGTGCTGCTCCAACATGTGTTCAAATATCCATGGATTAAAACACCCGTGTCAAACTGAAGATCTGGCCCGCAACAGCATTTCATGTGGCCTGTGAGGGCAAATTAAGTGGATCGGCTTTATGTTTCATGCAATTGTCTTCACTTTTAACAACACTGAAATATTAGATATTACTAGTATTTTTTGTTACCAATCCTTCCCTTTAAAGCAAATTGAGAAATAGCTGAACACACAAGTATTTAATCACTTCTAATTTTTAAAATCCATCAATTTGTTATACACGTGATAATATAATACATTTTCATTTCACAGTCACAGTCATCATGGCCCTCTGAGGGGAACCATAACTGCGATGTGGCACGTGACAAAAATGTGTTTGACTCACCTGGTTTAAAGAGTTCTAAAACCACCATTATCTATGCTGACTGTTTGCATCTCAATGGCATTTTCATTTTAAATTAGCATGAAGCATAGCGGGCCATTCATATGGCAACGTGATTTTGTTGTTTTACTGTTAATTCACAAGATGCAATTCTCTTTGTTTTATGTTTAGTTTGACAGTGAACTTCAACTGGGAGTCACAGCTTGAAGCCTCATTTTTGAGGAACTGTTCATTATTTGCAGAATTGCTGTTTGCACTCTTAAGTCAAAGCAAAGAATTGGTGGAATGAAAGTCATGTCTCGAAAAACTTGGACTTGGAGTCGCTTGTATCTCAAGACATCAACGTATCTTGCTTATTAGTATCAACAATATGAAACCACGGGAACCACTACAATGTGATGAGTTCCAATACTAAAAAAATAAACTTATAGTGCCTTTATGTTGAGCAACTTACTAAGTTTTCAATAAAAAACTCCAACCACAAATATTAAATACACCTCTGATCACATACAGTACACGCTTGTCGTAACTTAATACGTAGAAAAATTATATATGCTGTTTTAATTGGGTAATATGTCCTAACATAACCAATTTAGCAGGGGGAAAAAAAGAAACTCATGTAATTGTTTCCTGGAGAAACCTGAATATAGAATTTCATTTTACAATGGCAAATATATGAAGTACATTCACACAAATGAGCATTATAATCTTTGTAACTGTAGACTTTTTGATAGAGCTCTTGTATTGGATCTCATCTGTGTATGAAAACGGCAGGCATAGAACAGTGTACTTATTACCCCATGCAATTTGTTTGAATCCTAACAAATCATTGTGATGAGCTGTTGTGGATGGTGCTGAAATCATTTCTAATCTTGAATATTATGAAATGTCTTCCAAGCAACACGACAGCACAGAAGAGGGCTTGCAACACCGCCACCTGCGTCACCCACCGCTTGGCTGACTTTTTGAGTCGTTCCGGGGGGTTGGGCCACCGCAACTTTGTGCCCACCAGCGTGGGGGCGCAAGCTTTCGGCAAACGGAGGCGACGCAGCCCTGAGTGAGCGCACGGGTGTCAACGCGGTAGGATTGCCCGATGGGATCTTTGGTGCAGTTCTGCACTGCAGCAAATGAACAACACATGTTTTTATGAGAGGCCGTCCAGGATTACCTCTCACACACTACTGAAATGCCCTCATAACAGGACTGAAAAGCTGTCATACACACTACCGAAACACTCTCGCACACACATGACTAAAATGCTTTCACACACTACAGATTTTTTTTCCACACTACTCTAAATTTCTGAAATGCTCTCACACTGCTAAAAGACTCATGATACCAACTGAGAAACTCATGCGCTACTAATTTTTTGCTGAAGCACGTAACTGAAATACTCTTACGAACACAATTAAAAAACTTCACACTCCCGAAAAGTTTTTACACACTGCAATTTTTGTTCCCTCTGACACTCTGCTCTCAAGTATAACTTGATTTATTTAGCTCTTACACACTACCTAATTGGTATCATGCACACTACTGAAATGTTATGACATACTACTGATGTCTTCCAGTGTTCACAACACTCTCAGGCACACTACTGAACACACTTATAAACCCCAGTGAACCGCTCTGATACACACTACTGAAAAGCTTTCATGCACGACTGAATTGGTTTCACACGCTACACTTTTTACCTCAAAAATGTCCCCTTATGTTCACGTCTGAAACACTACAGAATTTTTTTCATTCACACACAAATGAAACACTCTCATGCACGCACATCACTGAAATGCTCTCACCCATACTACGGATTTTTTATCCTCTCATGGTCGCAACTAAAATGCTCTCATAAGCACTACTGAAAGGCTCTCATACACACTTGTTTATTTATTTATTTATTTTTGCTTATACACATTACTGAAATGATCACAAACACACTATTAAAGCACACGTGTGCTGGACTTTCACACAACTGAAATCCTTTCACAGAACACAGAAATAATATAATTTTCAGTAGTGTCCATTTCAGTCATGTGAAAAGAGCATTTCAGTAGTGAGTGTGAGGGTATTTCAGTAGTGTACATGTATATGAGAGCTTTTCAGGAGTATATAAGACATTGTTTCAATATTGTGTATGGAAGCATTTCAGTAATATTTGTGAGGTAAACCTGAATTTTTTTCCTGACTGTCCCTCATATGTTTGTGTGTTCTTTCCTGACCCCAATACTATAAAAGCCACTACTGAAATGCTGACAAACACACAGGGGCTGTGGACTTTCACACAACTGAAATCCTTTCACTCATCACACGAAATAGGCACATACAATACACTGAAATATACTTTTCAGTCGTGGGCATTTCAGTCATGTGTGTTTGACGGCATTTCAGTAGTGTACATGTATATGAGAGCTTTTCAGTGTGCTCTTTCCTGACCCCAATTCTATATAAGCCAAGTTATCAAACAAGGGCAAAGAGTCACATTTTTATGATTTTTTTTCTCTCTATGCTTTTCTAGAATTGAAGCGCTGCGTCATCGTTCCTCCTCATCACACATATGGACTGATGTTTCCTGTTCTCAGACCATTGCTGCTGTTCATTATTAGCCTTTCGTGAAACACATATATAAATTATATTGGCAAATATGTTCAGAATGAGTATTAAAGATGGTGGACGGACGATTTGTCCTGTAGCTGCCTGTAACTGCTGTCCTGACCCCGTGTAAGCGGTATTGTGTGTCATACTTCAAGTTTACCATGAAACCTTTAACTGTACTGTGGCTGTCTGGTACTTTCAGATAATTCAAGGCCATCATATTTAATCATAGTGCACACTGCGAATGCTATGGTAAAACCTGTGTTTATGACTGCATGTAATATAATCCCTGTAACAGTTGTGAGTTGAAAGCAGTAATAAATTGTATTTTAGCTACACAAGGCATTTAAGGCTTATTGTTTTGTGTGTGTGTGTGTGTGTGTGTGTGTGTGTGTGTGTGTGTGTGTGTGTGTGTGTGTGTGTGTGTGTGGAAGAGCAGTAAACCACAAGGGACATGGGGCCAAAGTATTGTAACATGTTACATTCCATTTTTTTTTGTTGGATAATGCATTGGCATAACAATAAAGAAGCTTCAGTGTGATACTGTATAAAAGAAGACTATCAAATATTTTAAGCATGTGGCAGTGGCAAACTAGTACATTCTTGAAAACTGGTGATATGTCATACTGATACAATGTGCCTAGTTTACATTGCAGTGCTTAAAACAAGCCAGACAATGATAGACACGCGTGATTATTATAACTTGTCAAGCAGTGTTACAATGATGTTTCACATGCTCGTTTGAATTCTCAGTTGTTCTACCTTAAAAATCAACCTGTCAAGATCTGTGTTTTTGTCCATTTGGTTTTGAGTGGATGTAGTTTTGTGTATTCCCGGTATCCCTTTTTTTAATTAGGTTTTTGTGTCCGCCTGTTCTCGTCAACTGAGTCCTTTGTGTCTACCAGTCAGCTCTCTCAGCCGCTTGTGTCAATTGTCGCTTGATGTCTCGTCAGTTTGCTTGCATGTAGTAACATTTCTCCTCTGAGTCATTGTTGATTCATTGTTTGTGTTTGTTGTCAGTTCTCATGTTTCCTAAGTCAAGTCAAGTTATGTTGAATATGATCCCAGTGTTTGTAACTTTGGCTATTGCATTTAAACCTTTTTTTATTTTGTGTTTTTTGATTCCATGTGCCGCGATTACTCGCCTTTTGTGCTTTTGATATTAAAGTTACATTATTGAGCGCAATCCTGCCTTGCCTTCTATGATCTTGACACAAAACTCACTTTACTGTTGTACTAATTGCATAAAAGCTGGAAAAGCCACACCAACTGGAAATATACAGAATTTCTCCGTCTCTAGGTTGCGTTACAATTGTAAAAGAGTGTGCACACTTTGTGCAACCTTCATATCAATTTTTTTCTTCCTCTCTCAGATCGATTTTTTTTTTGTATCGAGTTGTACAGGCCATAGGTCACATTAAGGGTGGAAAATTCGAAATGATTTATCTCGGTCTCGTTTTTTTTTTCCTTTTTAAAATGCCCCGAACAGTATTTTGCATTGCGCAGCTGTTTGATTGACAGGAAAGGGGCGGCTTCCTCGTCAGTAATTAACCAACCACCTACAAGCAACAGTGGCGCACAAGAGGAACTTTGAAAATCAGCAATGGGCAACATTTTTTGAGTGTTGTGATATTAGCAGTGTGTCAGAAAAAGCATATAACAGTTTCAAAGGTAAAGTGTAAAGGACAAGGAGAAACAGTACCACCTCAGCTTCCCAACAATCAGGCATACGCCTGCCTGGTAGCATAGCTTGCACAGTGCAGCACTGTTGTTGTTATTGTTGTTGTTGTTTTTTTTTAATGGCAAATCAAAGAAAGCATCCCTAGTTAGTTTCGGGAGTCCAAAATGAACTGGAATATAACATTACATCAATTCACTTTGGTGCACGATCATATTATGGATACGATAGGCAAGTGCTCAAATGTTTTCATGTTGGAAACGTGGAGGTGAAGAAGTCATCCCGAAGTAAGTATTTTGCTTATTTGCATAGAGCATAATTGTGTTGAATGTTAGTGCCATTCATTCAAATGCCCTGCGTCAGAAGGGTATCAAATGCATTTTCACCACGGGTCACATCATCGTTGTTTTGTTTGCTTCAGAGCCGTTATGATTGACATAAACATAAATTCGTGATGTTACTTTGACACGATTGCCCCTGCTTTTCGTTGGTATTAAATATTTTTATCTTCTGTCCGTCCGTCCAAACGCTTTCTACGAAGAGTCACATTAAGAAAAAAAAAAGGATAAATGCAAGGGCCACGTTGAAATTCTTCGACTTGGATTTAACATTGACAAACCAATTCATCACTCAATTATATATTGTTTCATTATTTAAAACTACCGATATAGTCCATATAAAAAAGGTTAACACCCCTGTTGAAATGCCAGGTGTTTGTGATTAAAAGATCAATAATTTAAAAACTTTTCCCACCATGAATTTGTTCTACAGCTTGTATAATTCTATTTATTGAAAAAAAAGAGATGTGGTATTAAGACAAACGACTGTGATAATGAGGCAGCCTGATCGTGTTGTTGGCATTTTTCTGTTTCGGGAGTCAATGGAATCTGCATCTTGGCCAGTCCGTAGTAGAGTGCAGCACGTGCAAGTTGAAGAGTCTGATGCAGTGAGCTGCAAGTCTGTCAACACTTGCTGCAGGCTTACTCAGTGGAGGTGGTGGACAGGAGATAAACGCCTGTTCTCAATTGTACAGCACGGCTTTCTGTTACGGTTTGTTCTCAGTCGCTTTGGTACATTCTCAGATCAGAATTGAACTTTGCAAAACAGTACCAAACTCTGGTCCTCATGGGCCACTATCCAGCCTGTATTCGACCAACACAGCCAATGCAAATGGCCAGGATCATTATCGGGCTTCTGCAGAGCTTGCTCATTCGCTCAGATCAAGTGTGTCGGAGGAGGGAAACGGAAACCATGCAGGATCGTGGCTCTTGAGGACCAGTGTTTGACACCTTTGAATTAAACAATACAGTACCATCATAATAACCAAAATACAGGAGAACATTATGCACTATTGAAACGTTTCATTCAGTGGTAGTACCTGTACTTGTACATTCTTTGAGAATCACCTCTTAGGGGCATCAAGTACCATTGAATATAAACATTAGTTGCACACATAACATACATTGACTTATTGTGATCTAAAACTGTCATTTTTTTTTTTTTTCCCATGAGAAAACAAAAGATGTGAGCATTCTGCGCAAGTGGGCTTTATCAGGTAGGAACACTTTTTGGGACACCCGATTTGAGAACAATTGAATAGTGACATAAGACTGCAACTGTTTGGGGAACTGCTCCAAAAAAATGTGCACTGCATTGTGGTCCACAAAGCCCCGTGGGTTTTAAAGGGAAATCTCTGGAGTTTCTGTGTAGCAGACCTTGGTTTCCATGGTCGCAAGACTTGCTTAACTGACATGCTTGTTATGCCCCTCTTCAGGGAGACGACATTGTCAAAACAATGGATCATTACAACATCCCATCAATTCATTACAGTGTTTCATGAAATGCTAAGAGATAGCAAATCGTTTAGTATTCGATGACTTATCTGTTCAAATTGAGCAAAATGAAGCTATAACCGGGGAGAATTTGATTTGAATCCTCTGACCGACCGGATCACATCCTAGAGACTGTTAACTCGGTCGGGCAGGGCCTTGGTAAGAACCTTATGACTCATTTCAGTGTTAATTCTTTAGGTTGCCATTCGATTGGATTCGAAGTTGCATAACCTGGTTGGAATGTCTGTGCCACTTTTTTAAACCGATGGTTTTCCACGACACTGCACAGTCGCAGGTCCTTTCATATGAACGCGGGCATGTGAATAGATTCGATTCAGAGGATTTTTTTTTTTTTAAACAAACACAAGCAATAAATTAATTAATCTGTATTACACCATTGACTACACATAAATGTTTTTTTTCTTAAGGTTAGGCTGACGAAGACAGTTCGTTAATTATTCCTTCAATTGGAGTTTGCAACTTACTTACCACTTGCACTAGCAGTCTGTTTTTAACTACGACAACTTGAGCGAATTCTACAAAAAAAAAAAGTGTGGGGAAACACACGTTACTAAGTCATGAATCAAATTACAACAATAATGCAAACAAGTCTTTGAAAATTGCATTCTGCTAGATGACGATGTTGATTTGAATTTGATTCATTGTTCAGCCCAACACAGTATTAAGGTAAAGGCTCTCCCCCCAAGGCCATTTTTCTTCCTCCCCCCTCACATTTGTTGTGCGCAACCTTATTTTTAGGAGCATTGTGTGAACAAATGAGATCTTAACAAGAACGATGATAACTTTGTAGTGCAAGAGATAAATGGTCTTATTCTTAACATGCCTGCGGTGGCTGATGGTTGTTTTGAAGATGCCTCAACTCTCCCCTGACTATGGTCTGATGTGGTCTAAATCTCAGATGATTGGAGACAGAAGAGGGCTTCTCTTGGACGTGAGTAGCCATGTGTAAAAACCAAACCACTAATTAAGGCGCTGAGAGATATCGCTTGCGATAGTTCGAAGGTTATCGAAGCTGTTCCAGACGTTGGCTCTCTGGACTGTCTGGGGACGAGTGACTGTCACTTTAGCCTAATCACCATCTGTTTGAGAAAGTGGGAGTTAATTAAGCTATTCCCTCATTAATTGTTCAGTCCAGAATGTTTTTTTAAGACAAACATAACCTTTGTATGCTGCATTTGGCTGGCAACCAGTCCAAGGGAGTAGGGTGCCCAAACTCCGCTGTGATGGGCTCTAGCTCACCCGTGAATTTAGTGAGGACAAGTGCCGTAAAAAAAAATGGATGGATAATGTTTGTATGAGGGGAAACATTAGAATGTGCCCCTGACAACTTTGAGTTTCCAATCAAACATCTGACAACACAAAAAATCCCAGCGACATGATGTAAAAAAAAAAACCTCTAATACCAGGTGCAGCCAGCATTCTTGTCTAGCATGTTACAGTGATGCATACATAAAAAAAAAATCAGGTAATAAAACAAAATAACATGAATCTGCTCTGCCCTCTACCGCTTCCATGTGGCTCAACATCTTTGGCAACTGTGCATGAAATGAATAAAGACTGTGTTGCATCTGTGTTGTTGTTATGTCTTTCAAGTGATATAACCTGTACTTTGTTTGTCAATACTTATCCAGACAAAAAGCCATGATAACTAATCCTGTATAGTGTGGACGGGTAATCCAACATCAGTTTCTGGCTCAGAGATCATCAAATGTGCTGTGGGAAAAGATGCAATTTCTTTTAACTGACCTGAAAATAATTCATTAGCTGTTGGTTACATATAATGGCAGAAGGTACAAAATTAACCCGCATAACCTTTTCTTGTTCTTGGTATTGCGCCATAATGCTTTTTGTAATGTAAATATGCATTTTGGTTCAATAAAGGTTCGCAAAAACCGCTCGAGAGTCAGAGAGCTGCGCTGTTATTCGAGCCATCAGCCACGTGAGGGCGCTATTTACCAATGTGGCTACTTGGCTGGAAGCAGTTGCGGTTCCTGCTTGATAGATGCCACTGTCCACGTGCAATATGCTGTGTCGTAAATATTTTAAGATTTTCTGTTATATATAATATTTGGAGAGCATCTTCAACTGTTGTATTTTGTGTTCATAACGATGCCGTTTAAACTTGCAAAACGCTTTATATTTCAAGTATAAAGAACGCATCATTCGCTTTCTTTCCCTATAAATATATGTCTGTCCATTTATGTCCATTACTCCACCAACCGAAATATAAAATCAAAGATGTTTTTCTTTTGTTTTTCATTTTCTTCTAAATGTGAAGTTGTAAAATAACTGCTTACTATGTTACACAGACCAAAGGTCCAAGCGCAAATTAACAAATCAACATCACCATTAACTGTGAAGAGTAATAAATGCGTTGATTATGGCAAAATAAATAAAATACATACATAGAATAAAAGAAAAAGAAAGCAAATTCCACCTCAAATTCCTCCACATCCACCGTGTCGATAAATTAGGGGAAATAACCTAAAATACTGTAGAGTCACTTAGGGTACTGAAGATGGCAGCAAAGGGCCACAGGTCTTTTCCGTGCACAAATATGATTAACAGTCAATATTCTGCAGAAATCCATTCACACGGCATTTTTTCTTTTTGTGTTTTAAAATATATGAAAACCAAACAAAACATTACTTTTCTACTGTGCCACTACTAATACTTCCACTGTGTAATGTATGGAAAAAAAGTCCATGATATTATGTACTCTATACATTTTGCTTACCAGTTCAAATCATTAATTAAAATGTATTTTAATTTAATTTTTTTAATTGTGCTTGCTCAGCAACATTTATATCGCCGGACAGAGACGACATACAATTAACAGTCTATGCAGTTGGTCGATCAGCATATTCATTTGTTTCAAAATGATACATTTCGCCAACTACTTTATTTCTGTAATTTAACCAGTATAATTAAAATGAATGACTATTCTAATTTTTGAAATGCTTTGCATACGAATATCGCAACTGGCTGAATTATCTGGCCAAAACATGGGCACATGACAGTGGAATGTGGTCTTGTAATGTACATTTATATTTCCCTCACGTCTATCTGCAGCCTGCCGAATGAACACCCAGAATCATTCCGAACGCCTTCGGTCACATTTAAAACACCAACCATCACTGAGGTTGATTTATAGTGTGAGGGAGATATTTGTAAAGACAACAAAAACAGACTTAAAGTGTGTTGTTCATGCCAAAAGAGTTTGCGCTTGTACACACTCGCGCACTCTTTTACAGGGCTCTCTGAAGGCCCCTTTTGTAGGAGTCGAAATGCCCTGTGAGGAAGCTGAAATGTAAAGAAGGCGTTCTGTTCACATATGCAGGCTGCTGCGCAGCATCTGTTTAAATGTAAATGACACAGGGGTTTTTAAGATGTGTGTTTGATAAAGATCTGATATTCTAGTAAAAGAGATGCGCAACGTGCAGGCCTAATCGTCATGAGAGGGCAGCCTCCCGGGGCCTTGCTTGCTAATGAAGAAACTGCTACTCATCTCGAGGTCTTCAGATCAAATACTGGATGTATACCGCATATACATATAGTCATACACCTACTGTATATCTCTGCACATACAAATGTTCTGGCTTGAATCAGATAGAGAAGGTATTTACTGGAGCGATGATACAATTTTGTCTTCAACTTGGCCTGGATGTGAATGATGAATATGAAAGACACTTGTATGTATAGATATTATTTGGAATGGTTTGTTTTATGACATACTTAGACATTTCGAGTTTTGTCTGTAGAACAAAATGCCTTTTTGAATGAAATGATTTGTCTCACATCCTTTGTGACCATGAGAGAGGTACACAACGTCAAGTAGGAATGACGATCTCATTCAGTACCAGCCAATTCTGGACCAAGTCTGAAAAGACGTTTAAAAACGTCTTTGGGAGTGAATGAGATAACGTCTGTAATGTTCCATATGCACAGTGTCAACATTTAATTCAGTGAGTACTTCGCCTACAACTATTGGGACACCACTTTTGGAAGTCACTGGTTGAAAGCACAGCACCTTGCACTTTGTAGCTCGTTGCAGAAAGCTGATGGGTCATCCACCAAAACGATTGTATGGTCTTGCCTCCTCCCGACACCTTTGGCCTGACATCACACAGCCTGACATCTCATATTGTCTCCCAGTTACACTTTTAACTTCAAAGTCCCTCTCACCCTTGTGTCTCAGGAGGAACGGCAGCACCGCAGCAGCCAGCCTTCGCTGCGTGGCCGTGATTAACTATGACCGCAGGCTGGGGCACCTCCCTTCATACCGGAGCAGGGGTGTGGGGGTGTGGTGGCGGTGGTGCTGGTGGGGGGCAGACGGGTATCCTGTTGCTCCACAGCACACCGCCTTGTTCCTTGCCACCACATAACGTGTCCCTTGAAACAGAGGCTCATTATGCACCCGCTACAAGGCCACACTTGTTGAGAACAGTGCCGGCGCAACGATAAGTATACATAGGGGTGCTTGAACAGGTTGAGTATGCATGTCACATTTATCCGGCAACAAAAACGTTTTTCAGCATTCGGAGGAGTGAAATTGTAGCGATATGGGGTGAATGCCAGGTGTCGTGTGATGCATTTATGGTCGTAGGGCTCGTAGGGGCTGAACAATGGATGGAATTCAAATCAACGTGGCGATGTCGTGAAATGCAATTTTTCAAATCGCAAAGGCTGCAATTTGAAAAAAATAAAAATAAAGCGCCTCTGCTACATCACTCGGCTTTACTTATAGAAATAGAGAGAGATGCTTATTTTTTCATTCAGTGTCCAGATCGGTTGAGTGCTGAAGAAGTGCAGGCCACATGTTTATATGTCATTGTTTCCTGAAAGACGCTCGTTCGGTTGAATCCTGTGAAGTTGCCTTAGTGAACGCTGAAAAGATTGCAAGTCAAAGTGTTGAGCAAGTGAATTAATTGAAGCGGATCAAGAAAACGTCTTCTCTATTAATTCATGGTTGATTACCTTTATTTTAGCATACGGCCTATAAAACTAAAACATTTATGTCAAATGAATCGGATACTGTTGATTGAAATACAGATGATTTTTTTTTTGCACGTGTTTGTTGAAGAACTACATGGGAAAAGGACCTTCAAAAAATAATTGTATATTAAATCACAATCACAATATTGAAGGGGAAAAAAAAAAAAGAATCACAATGAGATTATTCTTCAATATCGTGCAGCCCAACCTTTATGTCTGCAGGTCCGTTCCCTGTTGAAATGGTGTCGAGCTCAAAGGGAAACAATATGGAGGATTGACTTTATTATGAACAAAGCCTTTGTCAGAGGTGCTCACTCGCTGGGCGCGGGTCCGGAGTCTGGGAGCAGCTTTGAACTTTGCAGGTCAAAGACATCACAGAAGCAACGCGCCGGTTCACATTCATCTTGTTACCTCACACGGGAGGCCTGTCGCATTTGTCCTTTTGATTGTCCTCCATTTCTTTAAAGCTCTGCCTGGAATCATAGGTCATACGGAGGCTTTTATGTGCTCTAAACAAACGTTGCCCTCTTATATTTTCGACGAGCGGCAGGACTGCGCAGCTCTGAACGCCGCCGTGTGATTTATCAAACAAAGCAACAGATTGCGTCGTGGGTTGGCTGAAAACATCAAGCATGCAAAGCACATTGCACGTCAACAAAAAAGGTGTGCGTTGATAAGACACCGGCCGCTGTGTGAAATATGCAAAGCAAGGCCACCACAGAGAATAGGAGAAGCCACGGCTTCGTTTGATGCATGTGAAGTCCTTTGGTTGCGCGTGTCTTCATTTAGCTCGCTCGCCTGTGGATGTTTTAACCTTCCGTAAAACTTGCTCAAGCACTTCTCTCTCCATCTCTACATCAGAGCAACTTGCTGCCGCTGTACAACTTCTGATTTTTTATTCATGACTGTCCCTTCCTTCCACTGTTTACCAGTAAACGCCCCCCCACCCCCATTCTGGAACTCCGAGACGTTGAAATGAGTGGCAGTTGATGGCAGGTGTCACTACCGCTTGTGTCTTTCAACGTGTTTTGATGAGCTCAGTTGCTGCTGAAGTGCCTTTGGCAAGGTGTTCAACCCTAATTAATAATGAGGCTGTTTTGGACAAGCTGTGTTCTTCCATAACATAAGTAAATATGAAGCTATGGCAGTTTACATTTTCCCTCTATTAGGCACCTGGTCTTAAGTAAACAAGCAATACGTTGGGGATTTCTATCAGTCTATCATGGAACATGCATCCTTTGACTCCAGGCTATTATTGCTTGCAGGGACCTGCGTGTGTTGCCGAGTATTGACAGCCTTAGTTTGATGATCTATTCTCAGATGAGAGAGAGCGGACCGCAGCGCATTAAAAGCGCAAATGAAACATAGGGTTGCTGTCATGCTTTCGTCTCAGTGTTCATTCGAACCAAAGGTTTGAGATGATTAACTCATTCACTGCCAGCTGTCGCCAAAGCCGAATTTCCCAGATTGCCAGCCGTCTTAGAGCACTTCCACTGATCTTGCAAGACCCACAGACTTGTGTCAGTTTACAACATAAGCAGTACAACTACCCAAAAAAGAGTGGACTCTTTTCTTTCACCGTACTTTGGTAATCATCAGTAGAACATGGGGTAGTTTCACCAAACACACTAGTTTCGGAACAAACAAAGTGAAGGAAATGAGCAAAACTGTGACTTTGAGGCCATTCTTTTTTGTTATTTTCTATAAAACACCAAAAATGCATGACTGAGATAGGCTTTTGATGGCAAAACCTATTTCCAGATGCAGAAGCAAGAAACGTACTTTGGGAGATGCTGACTCGATTGTGGCTTTTTTACACGCCGTTTGTCATTTAGTCGATGAAATGCGTCATCTTTCTCTGTGACAAAAATTGTCGACAAATCCAAAGCAATGCAACCCTAGAAAACATGAATTTGGGGGAGACGCTCTTCAACACGCCGTGAAAAACAGAATTGATGAATATATCAGTCAGGGACAGCAAATGGTTGGATTCCTGTTACGAGTATCCACGGTGAGCATGACTTAATAAAATAATAAATAAATAAATAAAACCAGTAATCGACATTCAAACACATCCTGCTGATTGACTAAGAAAGCCAAGAAATCAAATAGTCATGAATTATCGTAATATTTAACATCATACAGCAGATAAAAAAAAGCATCCATTCCAAACCGTAGGTGAAACAGCATAAAAATTTCATATCACAATTACGAGAATTTGTGATAATCACATCTCGTAGATGAGTCAGATTTTTCTGTTTGCCGTTGCCGCTTTTGGATTAGTTTTCAGGATTACATTTTCCATACGGACAGAGTGACGCCTTTGCTTATTTGAGCACTCAGTGCAACAAGTGGATAAATTGTCACAAATTGTCGTGTAGCTCAATTTCTATATTAATTCAAGACTATTGATATGCCAAAATTCCACCTTAACCCTTTCACGCACCCTGCAACCTGATAACACGATAAACTGTCCACTGTAGTAACCGCTGTCCCTGAAAGGGTTCGTGTTTCAGATGTGAATCGTGACGATCTGTTCTTCAAAATTCAGGATAATTCTGAAGTGAATTTCTGGGCTACAATTTAGTGGACAGAACAAGGCCTCGGATACGGCTAACATTCTCATACATGGGCCCCCGGCAGTAGCATCAACTTTTAATGTAACCTGATATGAGCCTTATTAAGGGCAGCGGACATTGCAAATCAAACCCATTTTGTCCACCAACAGGCCACAAGTTCAGGTCAGTCACACTGTGCCTTCAGAACTGGATCCATTTCTTTGTGTCAGGCAATATGTTCATTAAAACAGCCCATTTCACACTCTCTTAATCGCACTACATACTGTATGTCTTGAGAAGAAACAGCCTGAAGCTAAAAAGTAGTGCATAATGTATAGCTCCAGGTCAGGCTACCCCATGAGGGTGTATGATTGCAACCAAGAAGCATTACTCGCCCAACAATTCTGTCGCAGTGTTTGAGGCAGTTATGGACACAATAGTCCAAACGGCAGCAACATTTATCGATCTCTCAGTCCCCAAATAAATGAATTTTGTGGATTGTTTTTTTTTTGAAGGGCGCGTGTGCAGTGTGCGTTTGTGACGCAGCAATTGCACGGTAGTGTGTGTGTGTGTGTGTGTGTGTGTGTGACAGCTCACTGTGACACTGCAGGTGTTTAAACTGTGCTGATGTAATTGGTCACAAGGGGAGTAGAAACAAGAGCTTCACAGTCCTTGATTTGATCCCTTGGTTATTGATTTCTCAGTCTGCTTCTAACAGAAGTAATTGCCACATGTAATGTATTATTCAATTACAAGACACTGCCGGCGAGTTTGGGTTTGATGGTCCTTTTTGAATCACTGAGACCTATAGATAATTCAACAATGTGGGCCCATTAAGTAGAGCGAATATTCAAGTTATGCGTTAATCCGGCCCATTTATTAGGAACTGCGACAGTCGCCAAAGTTTCTCTTTTTCAGCCTTTGTATAGTTGAAAGAACCGCCTCTATCTTTGAGTCAGCGTGAGGAATATTCTGTTTTTCCTGACACTAAAACATGGTCGGTATGAGCTCGAGTTTCTCAGGGAAGCCATTGCGATTCGCATTTTATAATGAAGACGGATTATTAAAGGGGACCACAACAAGTGATGCATGAATGAAGAGTAAGCGGGGTTCACTGGCAGACTGATCCCCCACTATGCTTTGACCAAACATTTAATTTCTGATGTTAATGATCTTCTCAACTGTGACCGGCCTTGGGCTAGTTTGAAAAGGATCCAAGTGTTTTGTTAAATGAGCTGTCTGTATCTGTATCTGTAAAAGGAAATTAACCCTTTCATGCACCCTGTAACCTGACAACATGATAAGATGTCCACTTTAGTAACCGCTATCTCTGAAAGGGTTAATCAAAACTGGGGTGCGTTCCTTCAAGATGTTTTGACCCTTGCCCCAACACAACCTGTTCCGACCTGAACTAAATCAGTGTAGCATTTCAGCAACATTGTGCCTGCATAAGCTCAATCACATCTCGTATCACAGCAAGCAAGTAAGGATGAAACGATTTCCAATAAATCATTTCAACATTTCCCTTAGTATTTCCGTTTCCAACAGTGCGTACAGGCAAGAATGGATTGTATAATGAACGTTTCTTCATACGAAATTTTCAAGTTACGAAACGCCTCAACAGGAACATATTGCCCCTTGTTACAAAAGCAATTTCAAGATCCGAAAGGTAAAAATACAGTATGGTCTGCTACTCGCACATCTGAGCTTCCTGAACGCAACATACTTATAGCTGCTCTGCCATTGGCTATCACCTAGCATCTTCCTGGCATCCCATTGGCTAAGAGAGACTTCTACAATATTCTATGTGTGTAGATAGAGAGAGAGAGATCTGTGTCTATGCAGCGTCCTCGTCATTCACCCCTCGGGCCATGAGATAGTTTGACGTAAAGGTCAATCACCCAGAAAAAAAAGTGATCACCAGTTGAATGCTCGCTCACTATGCTGATGTTTGCCTTGGACATTTTAGAAGGATTGTTAAAAGCCGACAAAAGGAAACGTCCTTGGATCAGTTCTTTACAAAATGCCAGGCAAAAACCACTTTTGAGAGAGAACATAAACGAACGAGGGCAAACAATGATGCGGACGCAGTTAAAAGTTAAATGACCATCATTTATACTCTTTGTTTTTTACACTATGCACAACTCTCATTTATTGTGCAATAATCTAATTGTGACATGTATTTGTTTCATATGTGGATGCAGTTTTATGCTTTATAAAACATTTATGTCTGAATTTTGGGGGGGGGGGGCTTCGAACGGATTAGGGCATTTACATGGAAAAAGCGTCTCTACTTACACAATTTTCTCGTTAAGAAATTCTAACAGAACCAATTCATTTCGTAAGTAGAGGCACCACTGTATTTGCATATTACGGCCTACCTCAACCCCCCCATTAAAAAAAAAAAAAAAATATATATATATATATATAGGTATTTTAAAGCTACACCCTTGAATATGTTCATCAGGTTGCAAAACGACAACATACATGTTCTAATGTCTGTAGTCCTCATCAGTCACAAGATCATCATCATCAGTGTCTTTTTCAGCATTACATCATTCCCATGAATTGTAGTGTTTCAATCTCAATTTGTCTTTGCTGTGCAGCCCGATGTGACTCAGTTTTAATGATCGCCCATCCAGCGCTTGTTTACAGCTCAGCTTCCCAGTCATGTTCTGTTAACACCCGCCGCTGTTAATATTTATCGTCCGTTTTAATTGGTTTGATGTCACCACGCCGGCGTTGCTGTCGGCTGACTTGTTGAACCGGCCTCGGTGTTGTTTCAAAAGTCTTTATTACGGTGACAGTGGACCGCTGTTCATTAAAGTTTCACATTCCATTTTCATCAGCATGAGAGGGATTCTCTAAATGCGAGGGAGCTCGATCCCTGCGAGCTATCACAGGGGAGGCGCATCGTCTGTATAAATTATCAGCAATATGAACTGGATCGAAGATGTTAATTGCAGCAATGGCGAGTTATGTGGGGAATTACTCTGCATTTCAGACAGCGATAATAAAAATGAATTTTTGAACAAAGAGATCTTAAAATAATATCTACTCTACCGAGAATACTCACATCAAAAGCATAATTCAGCGCTTTGAAATGTATCTTTGTGGTCCGAAATGTTAAGCACTAGCCTTGTGAAGCTTGTACACCATTCTGCTTTGTCAAAGGCAAAAAGAAAACAACACAAAAACAGAGTTAATTAACAGTTATTACTGGCTGTTTCAACTTTAATTTGACTTTCAAATATTAGCTCTAATATAAAAACCTTGCTTCTGGCATCTGCAAATGAGATTTAGCGTCTCTGCTCTAATTGGGCGTCATTGAACACATGCTAGCCACACACAATAACGTGAATAATTCAGGAGAGGGAGATGTATTTAGCTGCGTAATTGTTTATTACAGTCCATGAATTTGATAGACAGCACCTTTTGAGGTACAAAATCAAAACGTTTGCGTTGGATGTTTGTGATTTGCTACGAATTAAGCAACTCCTTAGTGTTACAATTGGGAGGGAGGGGGGCTCTTTTCAAATCACACTTGTACTCCCCATCCCCCATATTTCAATTTGAGTTTTAGATGCATACGCTCTATGTGAGGGGTGTACGTCGGTTCCTGCTTTTTTTTTTTTTTTTTTTTTAGAGAAACATTAAAAAATATATATTTTTTAAAATAATAAAGTTCACAACCTGAACGATAATTGTGGTTTTTTTTTTTCTCTGACAAGTCTATCTAAAACCGCTACGCGGCCGTTCTCTAATGAGGTTGAGAATTAGTCAAAGCGGCCCCGAAGCTTTGAAATATTCTTTTCCTCCACCCACTTGCCCTCCTATCGCTCTCCTCCTGCCATCTCTCTGTCAACAGCGCTTTTGCCTCTTGCCGCAGATCAAATGCACCTGCCAAGCCCCGCTAACATTCCGGAGCATGTTCACTAATTATCCACAAAGCCTCGTAGATTCATGCTCCAAATAAGGGATTTGCCTTAAATCGAGGCCATGACAATGGTTTTTATTTGCTCGTTTAGGGCTGACTCTCCTGGGATCACACTATTATAGATCATTTACGGCTAATAGACGCCTCTTGGTTTTGTTCTTTTATGTTGTGAACGATTTTAAATCCGCGCTAAACCCGCCCCATTCGTGTTCTCTACTTAGCAAATTATAAACAAGAATGATAAAATGGAATGGGGTCATTGTTGTATGCTTTGCATACAAATTAAGGGCATGTTACAGAACACACACACACACACACAAATGAGGAAAAAAAAAACTCAGGAGTGATTGTAATTTTTGGGAAGCAGTGTAATTACATTCAAAATCTTGTAGGGGCTGGAAATAAACAATAAAGCACTTAAGTTAAAAATTTCATTACATTTATGGATACTCTGTGATTTCATTGTCACTTATAAAAGTTATCATTGCAATCGATGATGTAAGAATCTTGGCATGACAAGAAAAGCAATATCAAAGACAATGACAGTCAAACAGGACGTGGGTACATTTTTTTTTTTTAAAACAAAGTGAAGTATATATTGTATTTTATTCATACGCAAGAAAATGATTAATTTCTTCTTTTAACTTCAATTGGAACTGATCTCGGTCACCCAAGTGTGTTCAGCTCTAAAAAGGAGCATCATAACCGTAGTGAAGAGGCTTCAAGGGTTGAAGAACATTCTCAATTTCACTCCCCTCTAAAAGTATTGAAACAGTTCGGTGAATCCCATTCTTGTTGCCGCAGACTGAAATCATTTGGGTTTGACATGAAATAACGAATGTGAGACAAGTCTCGTCTTTACCAGGATGCTCCATAGGGTTTAAGTCTGGAGACTGACTTTGCCAACATGTTTCCATTCTTTCCCCTGATGGACTCCTTTATTGTTTTGTAAACGTGTAAAACATTTTGAAAGACTTTGTGTTCATTTTGCTGCCGCCTTCATCTCACGCAAACGGAAATTAGTGAGCCTCTCCCAGAAGAAGCTGAGTTGGAATTAAATGCCACCAGCTTGCATGAGAGAAACGACACTGCAGAAAATTCCAGACAAGTTCACCTGATCAACTATTGAACCTGTACTGTCTGCATTTGTTGAGATGCATTGCCAGGATTGCCAACTTAAGAAATGACTAAAATGCATTTCCAACAACATTTCTGCTCTTTTTGATAATAGCACAAATGGGCATTGAATGTGAATCATGTATTTTCTTGACAATACAGGAGGCATTTTCCAACTATAACAAACATCGCTCCCGACCCCGCGGCACGTAATCATGCAACAAACCATGTCAGATTTTCCAAGCAGAAGAATAATTGATGGTGGCGCCACTTGTGTAACCTGCCAGGAACAATCCCTTTGGCTTCTCTTCAAAAGCCGATGAGTCTTGATAAAGTCTCTGATAAAATGATCTCCTTTAAAGTGAGCCACCCTCCTTCCTCTACCAGTCAACCCCCAAGTGAGCAAAAACATCAGCGTGTGAGTTTCTCTTTGCAAGCAATATAATATGACTCTCTTTCAGGCAACCACAATGCTGCAGTTAGGCTCCCCCACTGCAACACATTATTTATTTATTTATTTTTTCCAGTTCTTCATATTTTTCTGTCAAGGTAAAAAAAAAAAAAAATAAAGTGCTCTGTAATATTCCTTGCCTGAATGTGCAGCTCTGTACTTGGTATGTGGCAAAGGAAGTGCTTGTGCAGAACTGGGGACTGTGTCATTGAAGACCAGATGGTGGAGCTAAAAACTCAGAAGAGATGGTGGCCAACATGTTTTTTTTTTTTCCCCCCCCTCATATATTCACCCCTTCATGTTGCTTGGGCGGATTCGGTGTGTATTTTTCTCTGGGCATATGCAGAGTACTGTGGTCTGTGTTGGTGTTCACAAGTGTATTAAAGCGTGCATGTTTGTGTTTACGCCCAGCTTAAAACACTCACTTGAGAAATGCAACAAGGCTCATTTTCTACCACATCGGCTGCTTCTGAACTTTGGAAGAATAATGGCTGATTTCAACTGGGTTGAAACATAAACACACCACAGTGCTGTTAAACAGCAAAAAACAAACAAACAAACAAAAAAAAAACCCACATCTGCATTTACAAATACAGAGAGTTCAATGATTAGAAATCCAAGTTGATTTCTAAGTCATACCATTCAGTCTGATAACATGTTTTATCTGTACACGGGTTATGTCTGAAACAAATTGCCCCAATAACACTGGAAACTGATCCACTTCATTTGACGAAAATCCAACAGGAAATGCTTTTCTTGTGGTGTACATATGTCACGTAACGACTCCAATGCAGATGCTCTGTCTGCGGCCGGAGAGTGAGAGCTCTTTTCTCTCTCCATTATTCAGGTCAAACAAGAGCTATATAAACAATCAACTTTTTTTTTTACAGAATGTTGAGACATCTGTGGATTTATTCACCCGTGTCCCCGCAGGACTCTGTGGCCATCGTTCACCCTGATGGCTTTACCTGGTGGCTCTTCCCTCAGCGGATTGACATATCGTGTTAGATTTGGCAGCTGTTCATTCCGCGGAACCCCGGTAGCAGTTGC
The DNA here is from genome assembly GCF_001891065.2 of Hippocampus comes. Lineage (NCBI taxonomy): Eukaryota > Metazoa > Chordata > Actinopteri > Syngnathiformes > Syngnathidae > Hippocampus > Hippocampus comes. The sequence goes on from NW_017805824.1 coordinate 3,137,224, forward strand.
AGGCTTTTCATTTTATCAGCCCCTGGTTAGGGCACTGGCCAAAATAATTCTGTAGCAATTACCATATGTTGTGATTGTGGTTTTTGGAGCAACACTACAACATCTGGGTTATACTGGCATCTGGGGCACCCTGTCAGAAACTTCCCCGCTCCCCACACTGCATTCTTCCCTGCATCTACTTAACATGTGTGTACAACTCTGATTTGAACACTATTTACCGACCGCGAGGTTCTTCGCCGCTGAAACGTAATTAACATTAAAATCATTTGCTTTCATGGACATCTTTTTTTTTTTTTTTTTTGCAAAGCAACCTTGCATTGACTCCGCATACTGACACATTTGCTTAGGAATAAATGATGTCAAATTGTCAAATGGAAAGACAAGCTGCTTTTAAATGAAAGCCTCATTTGGGGATTCACTGGCCTACACAATCAGTTAGCTCCACAAACCTGTAACATCAATCAACATTTGTCACAAACTGTACAGCAGAACCGGTTGGAAGATAACATTGCGTGCACTGGGGACCAGCGCGGAGCAGGCAGTCAGTGGGCTGCTCGTCAGGGTGGTGCTCTCACGTTAGGGAGATATCCCACTCAATAATAATGCAATTTAAAATAAACACATCTCATCTCAAAGATTGGTGTAGTCAAAATGGAAATGCGATGTGCCTTGCAAAAGTGCATTTATTTTTTATTATCATTATTATTATTTTTTTTTTCTTCTTCTTCTTCTCACAAAAGTAAAACAACTATGCAAGCAAACTAAACGCTCTGGCTTAACTTTGATGACAACTTCCAGGGAACAACTTGTGTTGAAGGCTGCCTTGTTTAGGCTGAGCTCTGAATGTTTACAATGTCGAGCCATGCCCCTGTCACAAATCAAATTTTACAAGGCAGGATGGATTTAATGTTCCAGTGTTCGTCTCAGATTTATTACCTTTGACATGAACACGTAAGGGGAGCTTTAAGTCAATCATAACGGCAGAGCTACCTCCAGAATTCATCAGAGCTCGAGCAATTAATATTTCAATTCAATGAGTTCATTAAAAAAAAAAATGAAGCTTCTTAATTGCTTTCCTTATAGTCAGTATGTGAAAGAATGAATTCCTCCCACTTGTGCTTACAGAAATACAGCAAAGCTAAACATGCAAAAGGAAAATGGACCAATAATTGTTTTCTTGAGTTCCATTTTGTCCTTTTCAAATGGACGCCCCCCGCCCCCCCCTTTTCAAACTGAGATGGAGATACTCAACAAAGCTTTGACAAAATCAATCATGCCAAGTGAGAGAAAAAAAAATTAACACTTATTGCAAGTGTATAATTAGGGGACTGCAACACAATGTTAACTTCAATCTGAATAGCACTTAGCAGTAAGGAAAGGGAAGAATCAAGTTGGAAGGGGGAAGTAGGCAGGAGAATAATGTCACTCCAGATATCGTCCAAATATACATTTGAAATGCTGCGTCGATGACAGGGAGAGCTGAAAGCTCATGTTATGTTTTTGTTCTTTTTAATACGCACACAGTCAGAATCCAGTCATAATGGATATGCTCTCTCTTGCAAATGTTTTTTTTTTTTTTTAGAAGAATCATCAGCAATTTAGGAACACACAGATGAAGACTCATATTCTTTGTGAAATTGTGAGGCATACAATTTCTATAAAACAAGAAAATGCTCTCTCTCTATGTCGTGTCATACTTAACTCCTCTGCTAATTGAAACCATGACATTTACTGAAAAAGCACGCCCACCACCCTCGTGCGCAAAAGAGGTTTGGAGAATGAATGAATTAATGAATACAAAGGTGTTATTTAAAAAAAAAAAAAACATTCATTGTAATGATATGCATTTTTTTTCTCCCAACGGTAAGCACTACTAGAGTGATGTGGCACATAGTGATCAACTGAGCATACACAAGCTGGAAATGTTTCCATTTATGTTGACTATTTCAAAATTTCCGATTTGTTTGCGTGCGCTCGAATGCACGGTGATCGCAGCGCCCCAATCGCCTGTGCTTGAAGCAGTGTAGATTACCGCCTTTGACATTTTCCCATTGTGCATGGTGGTGCAGCGGGCAATAATTAAATATCAGGTGCATAAGCTGCTCTTTAATTTGACATGTGTGCTTGAGGCAATAAACACATGTGGTACAGTGGGGGCTGCATAATTGCAGAGGAATAAAATATCATATCAAGAGTGAGAGGATCATTGTATCAGGTACCCGATGACAGCTCGTTTGATCATTACGCCAGGGCTAAAGAGATTCGCTAATTAGTTGTCATTAAGACTCACCCTCTAATCAGGGCTCACTCGTGCATAAAAAATGTCCCTCTCACATAAGTGAACAATGCCCTTAACCCCTTCAGGCTAAGCAGCAACTAGGAAGGAAAACGCTGATGCAGTGACACATTCACCTCTCTCTCTCTCTCTCTCTCTCTCTC